>NC_090647.1:304350838-304650838 GCF_040937935.1 Hyperolius riggenbachi
AGGGTTCCCAAACTTTGCCCAGATGGTCACTGAATGACTGAGATTAATATTTAGGGAAGTGGGTGGAGCCTATGATAGCCATTCAAAATTCACCTGTAGATATTTAAGTGGAATATTTAAATTGCTGCCATTTTTACACTGTTAATAGCAGATGCCTCAAACCTGCTACCGTTGGTCATTGGGTGACTGGGGTTCAAATGCTGGAGAGGGGCGGAGTCACAAACCGCCTATCTGATTTGTTTAATTTCTATGGGAATATACAAATTATTGATGCCAAGGACCCCAAAGCTCACAAACTTGGTCATTGAGTGTTTGTGTGTTAAGGTTAGAGTCATCAGTGGGTGGAGACAAATACAAATTTCACTGGGAAAATGTAAACTGCAGCCATTCTTACACTGTTAATGGCCGGGTTTTTAAAACTTTGCACAGTTGGTCACTGGGTGACTGGGATTAATATTCTGAAAAGTGGGTGGAGCCTACAAAAAGTGAATCAAACTTCCCCTATTGCTTTTCAAGGGTAATATTTAATTACTACCATTCTTGAACTGTTAATTGCACAGGCCTCAAACCTGGTACAGTTGGTTATTGGGTGACTGGGGTTCAAATTCAGAAAAGGGGTGGAGCCACAAACAGCCAATCAGATTTGTTTCATTTCAATGCAAACTATTGATACCAAAGACCGCAAAGCTCACAGATGTGGTCATTGAGTAATTGTGTGTTAGGGTTAGAAAAAGTATGCGGAGCTAACACCAGCCAAATACATTCCCGGGCAACGCCGGGCAATTAGCTAGTCTACTTATATATGTGTTTTTGTTTCTAAGATAGTATGGCTGACAGCTCCTCTTTAAAGAGACACTGTAATGAGGAACACTTCCCCTGGGGGGTACTCACCTTGGGAGGGGGAAGCCTCTGGATCCTAATTAGGCTTCCCCCATCCTCCTCTGTCCCACGGGAGTCTCACTGCAGCCCTTCAAAGCCAGCGCGACAAATCCGACAGCCTGTTCAATATTTACCTTTCCAGGCTCCAGCGGGGGCGCTGTTTCGGCTCTTCTTGCGCCCGCACAGTAGAGTGGCCCGATGGAGATCGGCTATTTCCGCCTGTCTCCGTGGGAAGAGCGGATACTGCGCCTGCGCTGGAGCCATGGAGGTAAATATTTACATCGCCACAGCTCCGGGAGGATTTTCGCCACCACCGTGGGACCGAGGAGTATGGGGGAAGCCTCAATTGGATCAGGAGGCTTCCCCCACCCGAGGTGAGTACCCCCCAGGGGACGTTTTTTTGTTACAGATTTTCTTTAAGATGCAATACATCCTTTGCTGTTAACAGTAGTGACATTTGTTGAAAAAGACTGGCTTCTTCAAGTTAAAAGTTTATTTCTGAAAGCTAGAAATGAAAGAAACTAGGAAGTGATATACCTTCTTGTAATCTCCCTGACCCCTTCACTGACTGAGAGGCTTTCTGTTCAGTCCAGAAGTTCTGAGCACTGATGCATTTGCACCAGATTATTTACTCATATCCTTGGAATAGGAAGCATTAGCAATAATTAGTTGTAATGGCTTTTCATTTATACAATTCAGGAATTTATGAAAAATGTATGTGCTTCTGCATTACTTGCACTGCTTTTGAATACTGGCACATGCAAACCTCCATTAGCTTTATAACAAGTGCTCCAACAAGGCCAACAGACTATTTTCAGATCAACTGTATTTATGTTTCTGGACAGCATCGTCAGCCTTCTACATAAAGTTAATATGAATTTACAGCAGGTTCATTATCAAAGTTTGATAAAAAGTTAAGAGCAGGCGGATATAAAGAGTACAGCAGGTTAGTTGTGCTAAATCTGTTCAGTAAAACCTTAGTTTAGTCTCTACTCCCTTAAAGAGGAGCTGTTAGGTATAAGGTCTCAGAGAAAATAAACACATATATCAGTAGCTAAAGATTGGCTGTACTTACATTACATATGCATTTCACTGTCCACGTTTGGATTTCACAGAATTTGTATATAGTATATGCAGAGATAGATGCTCCTGACAGCTCATGGCAGGCTCCATGTTTTTCTGTCAAATGTGTCGTCATGTCCTGCCTGCTTCCTGATCACAGAAAAGCTCGTACTGAATAACACAGTGTGCAGTGAATATTGATGAGCCATGTGGCTAGGAACAATAGCTGACTCCTGCAGTGTACTCTGCCCGGAGATTTATCAGTGCTACGCGCTGGACTGATTACAAGCTGCTGTAACGTCTCATTAGCAGCCGAGGGGAGGGCCCCAGAATAATTTGCAGTATAGTATGCGGCTTGCGTCCACTTGGGTCTATAACAGCTTTGCTGATAAGCACAGATCAAAGGTAAGAGAGATTTTTATCTTCACTAATGCTTTTTGGCTTCCTTCTAAACTGTTTAACACAGGAGAATAGAGGTTTAAATTAGCTTCTGCAGCCTGACAGTTACTCTTTAAAGAACATATGAGGTGAAGAAATATATCTATCTTTTCTTACCTTGGTCTTCTTCCAGTCCCTAGAGTTCACAGCTCAGGGCTGCTCCAGGTCCTGCTGGCAGTCTCTGCAGTATCCCCGAACTCCTATGGGTCGGCGTCTTCTGCACATGCGAGGGCATGCACCTGCACTGCGGATGAACACACCACATCATCGGGAGCGCACTGTGCCTGTGCATACTGCAAAGATACTCAGATGATGCCGACCCATTGGGGGTTGGCGATACTGCAGAGGCTGCCAGTGGGACCCAAAGAAAACCGGAGCAGTGGCGAGGGACACACATGACTTCTAGGGGCTGAAAGAAGCGCCAGATAAGTAAAGATAGATTTATTTATTTGCCTTGTATGTCCTTTAAACAGAAGGGCAGAAAGAAAAAATAAATTGTATAGGTTAGATAGGTAGGTGCCAGCAGTATAGGTTAGATAGGTAGGTGCCTACAGTGTAGGTTATATAGGTAGATTCCCCCAGTATAGGTTAGATAGGTATGCGCCCCCAGTATAGGCTAGATAGGTAGGTGCCCGCAGTATAAGTTACATAGGTAGGTACCCTGCAGCGGCAGGGGGAGCAAGCATAGTGGTTACAACTCACCTTCCGACAGCAATCCCCCGCAGCCTCTATCTCCTTCCTCTCCCAGTTTCTGTCGCATTGGTAACAGCGCCCCCTGTGATGACATGTGGTCACGTCATCACAGGGAGGTGCTGTTACCAATGCGATGGATGCCTGTGAGAGAGGAAGAAGAGGCTGCAGGGGATCGACAGCAGAAGTTGAGTTATAACTACTATGCCCACTCCCCCCCCTCCCTTCCTCTCAATCTCGCCAGGGGCCGGGCTCTACTGACCACAGGCCTTTGGTCCATGCCCGGGTGCCGTAATGGTCAGTTCGCCCCTGTTTTAGGATGGACAGAGATACGGAGAATTGTGTTCTACTTGATGATTGCAGTTTATATTAGTGGTTTAGATAATAATAATTTTGCTATTTTATATTTTAATGTCGACCAGAAATGAACTGAGATTTACTCATGTTGGAAGACTTACTTGTGCATTTATTCATGTTCCGATTACGATCACCGTAAAACCCAGCAGGACAGGACTGCAAGCAGACTCCAATCTGTCGAATATCATTCCTTTCCAAATGTATAAAAAGCCTTGGTGAGCACTTAATACATCCGTTAACTTCAGAACATGCTTCACAACCTTTTCCACAGCCTAGGCTCACTTCTGTACTTCCTGTAATTAAACAACATTAAAGAAAATCAGTTCATTTCTGATATTTTGGGGTAAATTCACTAAACTGCAATAATCAGAATAATGTGCGTTACTGTAAGTGCTACCGCACGATGAGTATAACAATGCATTGCATGTAATGTGTAATGCATGGTGCTCTACTCATCGTGCGGCCGGTAACACTTTACGCACATAACTCTGATTACCGCAGTTTAGTGATTAAATATGCTGCTGTGGGGAGGGTGGCAGACAGTTTCCTGCCCACTTTTTGTGAGAAAATAAGTTCATGTTATGTGAAAAATACAGTAACTTCAGAATAATTGTTTGCATTATTATGCGCTAAATGGGAGCTTATGCACTAAATGGGAGAAATAAAACAGATTCTGAGGTTATAAATGTGATGTACAGTATGTTAACACTGTGAATAAACATCAATTTTGAGAAATTGACTATTTTTTTCATTTATTTTTCAGGGCATCCCTCCAAAATTTCTACAGTACTTAGTGGGAGTAGTGGACACGTGTTGGGATTAACCCATGTCTCTATAGTACAATCAAAAAATACTTTGCATTCCAGCAGTTCTGGATGTCTGTATGGCTTTCAGGGACAAGAAGTGGTGGTTTGCATATTCAGCAGTAATGCATCCTGGGAGATCCATCTTGTTCTCATAAAGATGAATAATTGCAAATACCTTCTGTTTTAGTATAGCTTTTTTAGATGACTTTTTGATTCCTTTGAGGCCCTTAAAATATCCTAGTGGTTTGGGGTCACTATAAGCTTGAGTACTCTGTAATACTTCCTTCTTAGTGTAATGACTGGTGCACTTTTATGGAGACATAAAATGTCCATAAAACCAGACAAAAACACATTTCAAAGGGACCCTGAGCAGTGGACGAAAATCAAAATTGGGACTTACCTGGGGCTTCCTCGAACCCCCCGCAGCCCACAATGTCCCCGGCATCTTCCTGGCCTCTTCCGTGGTCCTGCTGTCTGGTCCAGTAATCCGGCGACTTCCGAGCAAGTCGCCCATGCACGCTCCCGAAGCGTGCCCGCCATGTCATCAAGCTGTGCACTGACGGTGCCCGGCATGATGACACGGCATGCACACTTCAGAAGGGCCGCGGCGGGACCACGGAAGAGGCCAGGAAGGTGCCGGGGGACCTCGCGGGCTACAGTGGGGCTGGAGGAAGCCTCAGGTAAGTCTTGATTTTTGTCCACTACGCAGAGTCCCTCTAAGGAATTTGAAGCAATTAATATACAGGAGCAGCATATCTCCCAACTTTCTGAGATAAGAAAGAGGAGCACTTTAAAAACACACCCCAGCCAAACCTCCAATTATGCCCCACCACACCACTAGTCATGCAAACCTCAAAAATCCATAAGCAAAAGACATAGTTTTATAATTCAAACCACACTGGTCTCTTCTATCGTTAGTTTTCCTTCATAAGGAATACAGTACATACATTTAGAAGAACTATAAAGTATAAAGTGATTTAAACACATTTTTCAGTAGAAAAATACCTATAATTACATAGATCTGTACATCAGTCCTGAAAGAGGGACAGATGAAGAAGAAAGAGGGACAGATGAAGAAGAAAGAGGGGCAGATGAAGAAGAGGGGCAGATGAAGAAGAAAGAGGGGCAAATGAAGAAGAAAGAGGGACAGATGAAGAAGAAAGAGGGACAGATGAAGAAGAAAGAGGGACAGATGAAGAAGAAAGAGGGACAGATGAAGAAGAAAGAGGGGCAGAAGGATTTGGTTTCTAAACAGGGACTTTCCATCTGAAAAAGGGACAGTTGGGAGCTGTGTAGCAGAAACACAGAAGACTAACATCGTCATACAGAGAGCTGGTATCTCAACCATTTAGTTGATCTGTATGCTGGGGCAGTCAAAAGTACAAGAGTTTATCTTTAGCGTGTATGCGGCACATAAATCAGTATAATAAAATATGTGATGATAAATATTTGAGAATGTAAATATTTAACTAGAATCCATGTGTGAATGATGGTTCAGGGCCCTGAATCCTAAAAATAATTTGCAGTGTACACGCAGATATATTCAGCAGCATTAGGCTTTTGTCACTATAAATAGCTATATGCCTTGTGAGTGTGCGGTAACTATGGTTTTCCAAAAATGTCTAACCCTTTAAATGCTGAAAGTGTTTACAACCTTCTGACTGAAAAGAATGTATGATTATTTATAATCCCATCCCATAACAGCTTGTTATATCCTGTAAACACCCAAAGCAAATTACATCTCTTTTTATCCCAGCAGATCTTGGACATTGGAAGGGTGCTTGTGGTTTGTGGTTAACTTGTTGTAAATACTTTTTCTTCTCAGATTTTAATGGTCGCAGACAGTTTATTTTTCAGATTCATTGTGACTTATGTACTTTTCTGATGTACTGGAATTCAGTAGCATTAATAGACAATAGCAGGTGTTATAATATTAGTGTGATTTAGAGCAGTATAATAAAAGTTGAAGTCTTTTTAAAGAGATACTGAAGCGGAAAAAAATTATGATATAAGGAATTGGTTGTGTAGTACGGATAATTACTAGAACATTAGTAGCAAAGAAAATATTTGCTTATTTTTATTTTCAGTTATATAGCTTTTTTATAACTTTGCATAATTCTCTGATATTTGCAGTTTACACACTACTCAGCATTCTAAATGATTTTAGAGAGCAGCCTACTGAACTTTTGAACCCTTCTCTGCCGAGAAAAATAAAATAAAATGACTATCAGTTGACAAGCTTCAGAAGACAGAGCTTTCTGCGACTTTGAAAGCCATGGAGCTCAATGGCTCTTTTGCATAGATAACAACTGGAGTTTCTTAACTCTTCCTGTACTGGAAACAATATTAGACTTATGGCTCTGCGCCTAATGTTTTATTTCTTAGCTGTACTACACATACAAATCATTATCTCATAATTTTGTTTTGCTTCAGTGTCTCTTTAAAGGGTTGTTAAAACCAAAGCCAGTTTTGTTTTGCTTTTTGTGGATGGATATATGACCGCCACTGCATCTTGTAGTCCCCAGTCCTTTGATGCCAAAGGAGTCATACCTTCTGGTAGGTGGAGGTGTGGCTAAGCTGATGCTCGCACCCCTTCCAATTGGAAAGCAGGAGGGGAGGAAGTAAACAAGTTACCACACTCAAACCCCTCCAAATGGGTTGAATTGTGAAGGTAGCTCAGACAGTGAGGGGGGCTGGGTTCCTGTGGCAGGCTTCCTGAAGATAACAGTCTGTTTTGGGTTGATTACAATAGGAGGCTGGAAAAAGGGGAGGTGGAAGAGGGAAGACACTACAGAAAGACTAGATGACACAATGTTAAATCGTGGAGAAAAAAGCAGAGGGAGAGCCGGGAGCCCAATCTAGCGTAATATCATTAGGTCACCAGGACAGTTAATAAAAGGCAAGAGGTATACTCACAAACAAGGGATGCTGGGTGAGACAACCACTCGTCAGCGCTTGTGGGGAAGTACCGTCCCCACTCGGCCTTGTATGGTATGATGCTGGTCGCTGGTTCACAGGAAAAACCCTTTTAAACCAATCCCCCCCTAAAACTAAGGGGTAAACGCTAAGTACTGTAAGAACTGGAGGCGCCCGTTTCTAATGTTGTTAAGTGTACAGAGATCTCCAAAAGGCAGTACCCAACAATAACTTATGTGGTGTCCTACCTTTTAGGGTTCCTGTTCTAGATATATAAATCAGGATACAGATAAAACGTTCAAAAATATTTATTCGTGCACTCGACAACGCGTTTCACGGTAAAAAACCGCTTCCTCAGGTCAGTAACGTGCATAACACCAGGGTAGTCCTGTTTCCGGGCGCCCGGAAACAGGACTACCCTGGTGTTATTGTTGGATACTGCCTTTTGGAGATCTCTGTACACTTAACAACATTAGAAACGGGCGCCTCCAGTTCTTACAGTACTTAGATGACACAATATGCCTCTGTGTATTACTTATATTTCAACATTTCTTCACTTTTGCCATCAATATGAGGACTGTAGGTCCCCAGGAATAGTAAGCTACATAAACTTATCATTTTAGTGCTAGTTGTAACGATTGGTGTCAGCAAGCACCGCTATTCTGATTATTGGTGATCTGCAGTATCACCAATAATACAGATGCTATACCTGATTATATGGTGATCTGCAGAATCACCAATAATGCAAGTATAGCGTGATACAATACAATCGTACGCAAGAGGGTGCTGGGTACAATAGAGTATCTCTATAGGGCACAGAGATACAACCTCCAGCAAGCTGGAACAGCAGACAACAATAATAATATACAGTGTAATTTCAAGTCTGTGGAAATATCCACCACACCGTAATTCCTCAGAGGTGTGGTTACCTCTGAATGGGAACCCTGTGTGTGAGATCCTCCAAAGGACGGAGTGGAGGAGTCTCGGCCTCTAGCAGCAAGGGTTTGCTAGTGGCGGTCGTCTCAAAGAGGCAAGCCCCTGATAGAACCCTACAGTGGGAGACGTTCCACTGAAGGGAGAAAGGTCAGACAAAATGAGGTTCGGCAACAGATCAGGCGGCAGCAGTACAGAAACGTGAGACAAGAGAATAGTCGGAAACCAAGCTAATAGTCGATAACGGTACGGGCTGGCGAAGTACAAAATCAGGAAGCAGAGGAGTAGTCAAGACAGGCACAGAATCATACACAATAAATCAAACAGTAATAATATGTGTATATATTGGTGATAAACCAATATATAACACAATATCAGAGACAAGGCTGACTAGGTCTATGTGCTGACACAGGGTATCGCAAACACAGACGAAGTGTGACTGAAAAACACTTCCTTATATACTGCCTGGGAGAGAAGTCTCCACCCCAGGCAGCAACCAATCAGAGCAGGCTAAAATGTCAGCTGATCTCCAGGTCAGCTGACACGCTTCCTAAGAGTATAAAGGCGTGTCTGTCGGGCGCGCCCGCCCCCTAGAGGCAAGATGGCAGAGTCCTGGTGAGCAGTATGCTGGTGAGTTTGGAGCAGAGTGCTCGGACGGGTTTGCACAGCGGATGCGGACGAATTTCCGCATCCCGAGTTGGAAAGTCCGCTTGCCGGATTGGACGCGACCATATTTTCGCATTCCATCCGGCGTTGCGGATTTTTACACTAGTTCAGAATTGTGGGGAATGCCATATTGACCTTAATTGCACTATACCTGTAATCTATGTGAGTGAACCCAGAACTATCAAGTTGTAGAAACATTCTTACTCCAGCTCGCATAGCACTGAAGTGACAAAGAAAACTCCTATACAGGGTGCCAATGGCTTTCTTTATCTCTAGGGGCCTGCATGGCTCCAATTTTTCATCTTTAGGAGCTGATTTATAAAGTGCCAATACTTTGTCATCTATGAATATTGCCATCTATCCCAGCACTTTATAAAGTGGCCAAGTTTTTATAATGTACTGTTGGTTGTTAGACTGGACAGATACGTTCTACCATTATTACAATCTTAATAGGTATCGTTGGGACAGAAAATGAATCTCTGTCACTATAAAATCTAGTTTCAATTGGAGGATGTAAAGATAGTTGGAAGTCAGAGCCTCTAAGTGGGGGTTTGTGTACAGTGCCAAAAAAAGATTATTCTTCTATTTCATGTATATTGTAGTATTGCACAGCAGTTGGTAAACCGTCTATTGTTCTTCTCTTGTTCAATAAACGTTATTGTTAAAATAACAAAAAAGTAGTCCACTGAGTCAGAGGCGGGACAAGGTCCTTCAGCACCCAAGGCTGAGACAAAGTGCGCCCCCCCAGCCGTCACACACTGATTGCTATTAAACTAAGAGGTGCCCCCTCCCCCCACACCTTAATCTCTATTTTTTGGCTTGCAGTCAGGTTTTTAACTTTGAGATTGTAGTGAAAATAACATAATAATATTTTTTTTTTTTACAATATTCATTTATAAATTTTTAGTCAGTGTTTGCCCACTGTAAAATCGTTGCTCACCCTTATTTACATTTTGAAATTTATCACTGTCAGTGACATTTTTAGTCCTGTCAGGTGCAGCTTTGCATAATGTTTGTCTCTGAGAATTCTGAAGCAGTGAAAATAATGCCTGGTCTCCCAGAATGCCCTGGGAGAAGAATTCTGCATAGCTAAATAGCCTAGGCTGTGACATCACTAGAAGGGCAGGGCTACATACAAATATACAACATTATATAGATATAGGAAAACCTTCTGATGCTGAAACAAGGGACAATAGAGTGTATGCAGTAAAAGTGGGTATCCTGATTCCTGAATAATTTATTGCATTCCACTATATGTCACTGCAGTGGCACATTCATTCAAGATACTTCAATATCCCCAAATTCCTGTTTTCAAAATATAGCTACTACTTAAATGCATTTAAGCTTTTACAATGAAATCACAATGAAACCTTTTTGTAACTGGTAAACAACTTCACACAAAGGCAACAAGCTCTTCATGGCAGCTTGTAAATATTTAATGCAATAGATGAGCTCATGTCTTTGCAGAGAAAGCATGTACTTGCTATATGATCAGGAGAAGTAAATAATTGATCTCTGTTGTACCTGCAGTAAAGCACCATGTCTTGCCTGTTTCTACAGTTACACAAGATTCTCTCAGATAATGCCACAGTGGTTTGTTATTGACGTTATGAACGACACAACTTTAACACTCGTTTCACAATATCTTCAGAAGATATATTAACGGCCAAAATGGTAGAGTGAAATGGAAAATATGCTATTTGCATCTCTCAAGCAAAGCAGTCTCTGTAGGTTACAGAGGAGAGGACAGTTATAAAGTTTATTTGAAAAGTTGTAAACTAAAAAAGCCCATTCAGATGTAAACTATGTTATGTAAAAACTACTGTAAATAAATAGAACTCTTCAACTATGTCAGAAATGCTGAAAATAATTAGTGTGTTAGTGCGCTATTATTTAGCGCAAGCATCTTCTGTGGCGCTGTACAACAGAATACAAGGTACAACAATGCAAAACAAACAATACAATAGTTAATAGACAATGGTGGATTACAACTGATGCGATGAACAATGAACTACAGATTTTTTCATAGGGTAGAATATATGAACACATATTACACAGCATTGAGGGACAGAAGGGGAAGAGAGGCCTGGCCAATCGGCTTTACAGTCTAAAGGCTTGTACACACACAACGTTTCTGCATGACCAACCGGACAACATGTGCGACTACACGACCAAGCGATAGCACAACTTGTATTTTACGCACACCAACAAACTGAATCACTCAATTGCATAACGTGCACACATCAAATGACAGACTGTACGATGTGGCTGTATTCAAAACAAGGACAACTGGTTCAAACGACTTGTATGCACGTGGCCAATTGCACGATATCAGCCCAACAGTCATGTGAGTTGAACGCCTATTGGATTGGGCAAACCGCCTGTTAACAGTCACTCGTCTAGTCGTATGTCACACGTTCACACAGTCAACTATCATCCAACAGACCAAGTTTGGTGGAAAAGTTGAATGTATGTACGAGCCTTAATAGTTTAAGGGATAGGAATATAGATGAAGGGAAGTTGTGTATGAGATGGTAAAAATGATGGTCAGTGGGTGAACTTCCCACTTATCATAAGTGCTTATTTCAGCCCTTGTTAACATCCCTAACATTCAATATGCAGATACAGACGTGCAACACATCAGACAGCGAGGCTGTGGTGGGTGTAGGGAAAATAAAAATAACCAAATGAAAAACAGCAGAGCATATCCAATTTCGTTGAGGATCTAAGTATACAAACTGCAATATTTTGCATCAGCTATTTTACAGTGACAATGGTAACTGCATTAAAGCAGTCCCTTCACTGGTACAAAATACTGCCTCGTTTTGTGAACTATGATAATCCATTTTAACGACACTTCTGGATTTTATTAGTGTCTTTGTTACAAGATGCTGTATGCATTCATTTTGAGGTTTCATCAGACCACGGCCCTTAAAGGGACACTTAAGTCAAACAAAAAAAATGAATTTTACTCACCTAGGGCTTCCAATAGCCCCCTGCAGCTGTCCGGTGCCCTCGCCATCTCCCTCCGATCCTCCTGGCCCCGCCAGCAGCCACTTCCTGTTTCGGTGACAGGAGCTGACAGGCTGGGAAAGCGAGTGATTCTTCGCGTTCCCAGACATATTAGCACCCTCTATGCTGTTATATGGTATATGATCGATGCTATAGCAGCATAGATGGCGCTATTGTGGCCAGGAACGTGAAGAATCACTCGCGTCCCCAGCCTGTCAGCTCCTGTCACCGAAACAGGAAGTGGCTACCGGCGGGGCCAGGAGGATCGGAGGGAGACGGCGAGGGCACCGGACAGCTGCAGCGGGCTATTGGAAGCCCCAGGTGAGTAAAACTCATTTATTTTGTTTGACTTAAGTGTCCCTTTAAGCAAATGCCATCACCTAGTCTGTTTATAATCCCTGAATGATGATGTTTTGAGTCAAAAGGGTTATTATTACTATGTGTTATTTGATTGGTCCAAGCCCCCTTAGCACCCTAGTTTAGTCTATTTAGTTTAGTCTAGATAACCACACTTCTCCCCAGTATTTAGGGCCCTTTTTTGCTGCCTAATTCCCCTGCAGGGCCCCAAGCTAGCTGTCAGGCTCCTTTTAATTGGTGTAAACTACCAGGGTAGAGTGCTGCCTGGGTCCAAACCTGCCTCAGTGGCTTTGGAGGTTCAGATAGTGTTGATGAATTGTCTCTGAGAAGTTACATAGTTATTTTGGTTGAAAAAAGACATACGTCCATCGAGTTCAGCCAGAGAACAAAGGTGGAGAAGTGGAGAACAAGTAGGAAGAGGATGTTGAAGTGAGTCCCCCGCAGTGGGATCGAGTCCTGATCCCTGCCGGGTGGTAGTCCGTGAGTGTCCATTAGGTTTTAACTAGTATATGTAATGACTTAATTATGGCTGCGCTTGTCCATTTCTCAAAAACTCATGGACAGATAAACTAACAGAAACATAGCAGTGACCTATCAGTATCCTTTCAATGTTTCTGCTTAAAAAGTAAGCCTCTAGTATCTATCTTGGTGCCTCCTTGAATGTGCAATATGGTATCTTTGTAAGACCTATTTTGCACTTTGTAAACAGCCTCAAAATCAGAAACAAGGCTGATTTCTAGATCTTGCATCAATTTAAATGATTAAAAAATATAAAAAAGAAACACAACTTTGGGGTTCGCTAGAAATCACAAGTGGAATCTGTCACGGACGGTTGCGGGGACGCAGGCGCGTCCTGGAACCGCCCGTGAAGAAAAGAACGATCGCACTCGATTCCTGCATCGATTGCGCCTCAGATCAAGAGAACCAAGATTTGACGTGTAGTATCCCTATGCCTAGGCACAGCTGGGGGATCTGTCTTAGCTGAAGTGACAGCCTGGGGGGAAGGTGTTAATTAGCTTGGACATATTCCCTGTGGAAGGCACAATTTCCCTTTTGGTTCTGGGAACCAGGTGACACTTAGCTGATCTCATGGAGATGTTAATTAACCAAAGGATGCCTAGGTGCAGCCAAGCAGGCTACGAATCCACGGGAGGTCTTGACACTTTGCTCCCTAGTAAAGATCAAAGGAAAGTCAGCTGTTAGCAGCTAGAACACAACCTCAGTCTCATGGCATAATCCATAACTTCCCAGATCTGTCATATTTCTGGGGTTCCTGAGATGGCAGCTTCGCCAAACGTGGGGGAAGTGTAGCATGAGCCCCGGTGCTGGTTCTGAGGAAGTTTCAGAACATTCTGAGGTAAGGACTGCCAGTTAGGCAGTTTGAAAATGCCCTGATGATACCACAGGGGTCCCACCCCTCATGTCTGGTATCAGGGCGCTGGGTAAATCGAGACAGACCTGAAAATGTTAATAAATCTGCCCTGACCTGTACGGTTCTGTGAGATAGAGCCCATATATGGGTAGATATGATTTCTAGCCCCAGTACAAGGGGAGGGCTCATCTCATCTTTGAAGGGGGTGTATGGCTCCCCGCCCTTACTCCCTCCTACTGAAGCAGGGGCATAAGAATGGCTGAGGACCCAAACTCAGTGTCCTCCACACTGAACCATCTTGCACTCATCAGATGCCAGCTTGAGGATATGCTGGCATCCACCTGGTCTGAACTCTGAACTCTGGACTTTGAAACCAAGAACTTTATGATTCTTCCCACAATAAGGACATCTTTCCAGGAACTAAGTATTTTTCTCCCTTCTTTTATTTTTCATACTGGCTATTACTGTTTTAATAATTGTTGATTTTCATAATTGTCTGTATATATTAATTATTTATATTGCGTGAATAAACGACTTTCCCCAAGTCATTCACTGTTTCGCTACCCTGCTTATCAGCACACACAGAAATGATCCCGGGTCTCTGAAGATACGCTACTGTTTGTTTGTTGTTGGCTAGACAGAATATCGTGTGTTTAACCGTTTTATTCGCAGGATTAGTCAGTTAATGGGCTCCACGGTCCCATAGTAACCGCGGTGGTGGCAGTTTACTCTGAACCAGTAGGTGACGTTGTAATTACCCGTGTCTCACAGGCTCCCTTCTGAGTTGTCTGCGGCTAATTCTTAACGGTTCCTGCGCATTGACTGCGACCAGAGTTCGCACGATCTGTGCGCTGGCACCGTTTAGAAGGCTAAGTGCGGTCAGCCACTAGGGTCCTTGTGACAGTGTTAGGCAGCGGTTGGGATCTGTGTTGTGCTGAAAGTATCTACGATAGCGCTAGCGCTATCGAGAAACGAACTAATTCGTTGGTGTAGCTGGAAGGCAATATATTTTTTATATATACAGAGAGACTGTGTAGCCAGTACCCCTCCCCAAAAGTTTTATTTTATTTGGCGTGGAAATGTCCGGGAACTACAAGAAAATGTGCCTGGCGGACCTGCAAAATCTTTGCCAAGAGAGAGGCATTGATGTCGGCCGCAAGAAACAAGGGGACCTGGTAACGGAATTGTTTCAATGGGATACCCAGCAACTGCAGGAGCTGGATGTGTCTGCTGAGGTAGACGCTGACCCATCTGACTCAAGGCAAGGGGAACCAGAGACTGAGACTCCTGACCGTACAGAGGTTGTGCATCCTGAGGGCCCTGCATCAACAGTTACGCAGGAGAATGTCAGTGTGGACCCCAATCCCAGAGTTTCTGAAAGTACTCGCCTGGAACCGGCCAGTACTGGACTGTCCGTTTGTACTGATCCGCTAATGCAGCAGGCATTACAAAAGCTGATGGAGACTGACCTGGACAAGTACCTGCAGTACATGCGTGAGGAACGCCAATCTGCAGAACGCAAGGCTGCTGCTGCTGCTGCAGAACGCCACGCGGAGAGGGATGCCGCTGAGCGGGAACGCCAACGACAGCATGAGCTAAACATGGCAAAAGTGCAACAGGCCAGCCGGAGTTCACCGCCCAGCCTCCCTGCTGAAGGAGCTGCACCACCCGTAAGTGCAAAGTTTAAATTTGCTAATATTGAGAAAGACACAGACATTGACTTGTTTTTGCGGTCTTTTGAAAAAGCATGCCGTCAGTATCGTCTGTCCCAAGACCAGTGGGCCAGACATCTGACACCTTTGCTGCGCTACAAAGCGCTTGATGCCTTCGCAGAATTGCCTGCGGAGAAGGATAATGATTATGCTGCTATAAAAGACGCTATCATTACTAAGTACCAGCTGACGCCAGAAGCCTATCGGAAAAAGTTCAGGGCCTGGCAGAAAAAGTCTTCTGATTCGTACCGAGATGTGGTCAGCAGCTTGCTCACCACACTCCGCCAGTGGACACTAGGCCTCACCAAAGGGTCTTATGATGTCCTGGAGGACTTGATAGTCCTGGAACAATTTCTGAACATTTGCCCTGCTGATGTACGCCAGTTTGTGCTAGAACGCAGGCCGGCTTCAGCAACTGTCGCTGCAGACCTTGCTGAGACTTTTGCAACTACCCGGGTGGCTGATACCCGCAGAACTGTCCCATCCAGCTGGAGAGGAGGTCAGCCCAATACCTCGGCAGACCCTCCTGCCCCTGTGAGCCGTCCGCCACAGAGGCCACCCAGCGCAGCTGCTGCACCCAGGCCTGCAGCGCCTGGAGAGGTCACCTGTCACTACTGCCGCCAGCCCGGACACATGAAATTCGACTGTCCGGAGCGGAGACAGACACCACCAGCACCTGGATCATCTGCATCACCTGCACCTCACCCACAGCAGAGGCAACCCGCCAGCGAACCACAGCCTGGATCATCAGATTTTGTCCTGTTTGCCCGCGGAAAGGAAATCCGCGACCGAACCGACCAGCAGCAACTTGTTAGAGTGAACGGCAAAGTTGTCACCGGATTCCGAGACACCGGAGCTGACATCACGTTAGTTCACTCACACCTTGTACCAAAGGAGAGCATCAGCTCCAGCCGATCCCTTGCCCTTACTGGAGTAGAGGGCACCCTTTTCCACATAGCCCACGCAAAAGTGAAGCTGGATTGGGGAGTGGGAGGAGTCCAAGAACGGGTTGTTGGGGTTATGAAGGATCTCCCAGTCCCTGTGTTGCTAGGGACTGATTTGGGCAAGCTTGTGTCCTACTATGAACCTGCCACGACCGCCTTGTCGCTCACGGAAGGAGACGGACTCTCCACCCACCACCAGGTACTTTATACACTTGGGGGAGCACCAGGGGGAGGTGGGTTGAATGTGCCCAGTTCAAGGGTACCAGGTTCAATAGTGCCTGCTTCAAAGGCACCTGAGTTTGATGTACAGACTGTCTGTTGTGATGATGCTGTAGCTGTACCTGAGTTTACTGTACAACCTGTCTGTAATGGAAAAATGTCTATACCTGTCAATGTCATTACTGCATGCAATGATGATTTGAGTAATGTCCGTCGGTGCCATTCTGACAGTGTACCTGTGCTAGCAGTACCGCGCAGCTGCACTGCTCAGAACCCGAGCTCAGAACAGGTGGAGGGGGTTCCGGCCTCCTCCCCCTCCTCTGACCGCAGGGATGAGACCTTTCAGCCGCTGGCCTCGTGTGACATGAGCCAGTTGGCTGAAACTGACAGCGCCATATTCTCAGCCGCACTACAAAGTGACCCAAGCCTGGAGGTGCTCAGGCAGCAAGCCGCTGAGCCCCTCGCAGACGGGGCCGCTTTCAAGGTGTACTGGGAAGGTGGGAGACTGTACAGTGAGTCTGTACAGCCCCCTACAGGTAGATCCCACGCGAATACCAAGTGGCTTGTGGTCCCGAGTGCGTTCAGGGGACATGTGCTGAAATCCGCACATGGTAATCCTCTGACAGGGCACTCGGGTGTCCGCAAGACACTCGCCGGTATTCGGAACCAGTTTTATTGGCCCCGGATGAACAGGGATGTAGCAAACTACTGCAGGGCATGTGCCGTCTGTCAGGAGCTGGGAAGGTCCAGGGATTCCCGCGGGGTTCCCTTAGGTCCACAGCCACTCAGCAGGGGAACCCTGCGTGGGCTGGCTGTTGACCTAACCAACCCACTGCCCATTGTCAGCAGTCCCGGCAGACACCACGTCCGACTGCAGTGGCGCAAACGCCCTGTCCAGAACGGTCCATGTTGGGTCAACCCTGAGGGTAGCAGACCGCGACCGGTCCAGGGGAACCGAGCCACAGGCTCCAATAGGTTTTCCCGCCGTACCGGCAACTCGAGGCCCGTCAGCCAGGTTAGCGGCGCCGCCACACATCTTGCGGATGAGTGGCTGAGCCGCAGACAAGGGGGAGGGCTGTCACGGACGGTTGCGGGGACGCAGGCGCGTCCTGGAACCGCCCGTGAAGAAAAGAACGATCGCACTCGATTCCTGCATCGATTGCGCCTCAGATCAATAGAACCAAGATTTGACGTGTAGTATCCCTATGCCTAGGCACAGCTGGGGGATCTGTCTTAGCTGAAGTGACAGCCTGGGGGGAAGGTGTTAATTAGCTTGGACATATTCCCTGTGGAAGGCACAATTTCCCTTTTGGTTCTGGGAACCAGGTGACACTTAGCTGATCTCATGGAGATGTTAATTAACCAAAGGATGCCTAGGTGCAGCCAAGCAGGCTACGAATCCATGGGAGGTCTTGACACTTTGCTCCCTAGTAAAGATCAAAGGAAAGTCAGCTGTTAGCAGCTAGAACACAACCTCAGTCTCATGGCATAATCCATAACTTCCCAGATCTGTCATATTTCTGGGGTTCCTGAGATGGCAGCTTCGCCAAACGTGAGGGAAGTGTAGCATGAGCCCCGGTGCTGGTTCTGAGGAAGTTTCAGAACATTCTGAGGTAAGGACTGCCAGTTAGGCAGTTTGAAAATGCCCTGATGATACCACAGGGGTCCCACCCCTCATGTCTGGTATCAGGGCGCTGGGTAAATCGAGACAGACCTGAAAATGTTAATAAATCTGCCCTGACCTGTACGGTTCTGTGAGATAGAGCCCATATATGGGTAGATATGATTTCTAGCCCCAGTACAAGGGGAGGGCTCATCTCATCTTTGAAGGGGGTGTATGGCTCCCCGCCCTCACTCCCTCCTACTGAAGCAGGGGCATAAGAATGGCTGAGGACCTAAACTCAGTGTCCTCCACACTGAACCATCTTGCACTCATCAGATGCCAGCTTGAGGATATGCTGGCATCCACCTGGTCTGAACTCTGAACTCTGGACTTTGAAACCAAGAACTTTATGATTCTTCCCACAATAAGGACATCTTTCCAGGAACTAAGTATTTTTCTCCCTTCTTTTATTTTTCATACTGGCTATTACTGTTTTAATAATTGTTGATTTTCATAATTGTCTGTATATATTAATTATTTATATTGCGTGAATAAACGACTTTCCCCAAGTCATTCACTGTTTCACTACCCTGCTTATCAGCACACACAGAAATGATCCCGGGTCTCTGAAGATACGCTACTGTTTGTTTGTTGTTGGCTAGACAGAATATCGTGTGTTTAACCGTTTTATTCGCAGGATTAGTCAGTTAATGGGCTCCACGGTCCCATAGTAACCGCGGTGGTGGCAGTTTACTCTGAACCAGTAGGTGACGTTGTAATTACCCGTGTCTCACAGGCTCCCTTCTGAGTTGTCTGCGGCTAATTCTTAACGGTTCCTGCGCATTGACTGCGACCAGAGTTCGCACGATCTGTGCGCTGGCACCGTTTAGAAGGCTAAGTGCGGTCAGCCACTGAGGGCTCCTGTGACAGAATCTATCAAGACTCCATAGTGATTTATAATGAAGAGTAGTAACAAGACTAGTGTTCTCAGAATGAACATAGCAACTACGCTCCTTGTCGATGCTTTCAAACCCATAAATGGCCAGTCACTAGTGATGAGCACAAATTTTGCATAATCGTAATTTTTACATCATGTTTCGCAATTACGATGCAAAATCGTAATGCAAAATTTCAGGAAAATTCATAATAAATTTCACATGTAAACATAATGCATTCCTTAATTTCGCAAAATTATGCTACAATTTGCGTAATTTCATGCCAACTTTAGCGGCTAATAGCAAAGCACCATACATGTTATCATTACTAAAATTACGTGTACTATGGGAATATTGAGAACAAGTTATAAAAAATATTTTTTCAAAAAGACCTTGTAGTTTTTGAGATAATTGATTTTGAAAATGCAAAGGGAAAACTTTTTTTAAATTCAGAAAAATGAGAATTTAAAAGCCTGTTTTCTTTTGCATTTTCAAAATCGATTATCTCAAAAACTACAAGCTCTTTTTGAAAAATTAGCTTTGCTATTAACCACTAAAGTTGGCAGAAAATTATGCAAATGTTTGCGTAATTACGTAAAATTACAGATGGACTACACAAAATCAATTGTGTGTCCAAACAGTAATCACATATGGCTATGATTGCTAAAAATTATGTGAAATTTCAGGTTACCATGATTAGCAGTTTACGATCATCACTACCAGTCACACATACACAAAGCCTCTGATTGGCCACCACAAATGTAAACAAAAGGATTCTGATTGGACAACATTACATGCCAATCAGAGCCATGTTCTGGGCCACATTATGAAAGCCACTAGGCTTTAGTTTATCTGTGCCTATGTCCACATCAGCATTTGAAAGAACAGGCTTTATGTACCTCAAGGCACTAATAAGTTTGTGAGCTGCTAAATGAGTCATAAACCATGCATTTAGCAGCACCTCTGTCCCATCTGAAACACATTTTCCTGACACTCCTAACAGTTTTTACCAAAAATTTGCTCACTGCATGAATTTATTGTATATTTTTTTTTTTTTTTTTTTTTTTTTTCTTCAAACTCAGCACACAGACCCAATTTCATGAGTAATCAGTTACATGTGGCCTTAGCAATACTCTTTTCTTGCCATACCTCTGAACTGAATTGTGTGATCATCACAGTTTGATGGTAGCTACATACAAACATTTTCACACCCTACCTCAACATTTAGCGACTGTTGCTGAGCCTGCTATTTAACTATCTTTCTCGAAACACAACCTGCACACATACACCAACACCCTCTTACACATCGGACACCATCCTCTTATACATGCCCCTCTCCCCTCCCCAGCCACTCTCTCTCAGATAACCTAACTAAGGTTGGCTGTAAGGCTTCTCCACACTTCCTCAAATCTAGCTGTACATCCCAGTTCCTCATTCTTACACAGTTCATCCATCCCGACAAACCATTCCCTTATATCCAAAAAAGTCGAATTTTTCCAATTATTAACAATGATGTTTTTAGCCACTATTGTACCATATTCTTTGATCAATACGCACCCGGGGCTTTCTTTTTTTTTTTTTTTATCTGCATAGCTAAGGATTGCTTCTTCTGGTGTAAGCTCAAATTTTTCTTTTAGCAGTCTCTCGGCCAAAAGGCTAATATCATCCCAGAATTTTTTGACTGTCGGGCACCACCACCACATGTGTAGAGTATCTCCGTCCCCCTGTCCACATCTCCAGCACATCATCCTGCGTTTTGCAAACTTACTAACACGAAGTGGTGTAATATACCATCTACCAATTGTTTTGAATTGTATCAGTTGTAACCTTGGATCCTGAATTTTAAAGTTGTTTGCCCATATTTGTGGCCAAGATTCTTCCAGACTGCACCCCAGCTCTTTTTCCCATTTATTACAATACGCCGGGAAATCCCGGCCATACTCTGCAGCCCCAATATCTGAATATAGACTAGAAATCGATTTGTTCATTTTTTTCCCCAGATAGAGATGTTTCTCAAAATTATTCATTTCCATCCTCTGAGCAAATTGTAGAATCCATTTTTGAGTAAAGCTGCGTACCTGAGAGGAACCCCATAAACTAACCTGATTATTACCTTCAAAAATCGGTTTAATACCCAGAACACGACTACCCCTAATATCAATAAGGCGAGTTTCACGACTTATATTATGTTTGCCAAACCAGGCTGGGTCAAGACCTGGGGGAAAGTCTGGGTTATCTCGTAAAGTTGTTAGGGGAGAGAACCCTGTATTTTCTTGACATTTTCTAATAAACCATAACAGTGATTTAAGAGTAGGTTTAATCAATGGATGGGACGATAAGTTATATACTTTATTAATATTTTTAGGGATCCAAGTGAAGACAAGGTCCAAATCGGATTCTTCCTCCTCCAGCCGTGGCCATATCTTATTATTTATATCGGTGGTGGTCTCTATTTTCCATTCCAGGATTCTTGTCAGGTGCACACTTTTATAATAGTTATATAAGTTTGGTGCGGCCAGTCCACCCTGATCTTTTCTTCTCATGGCCAGTTTATAATTTATTCTACGCTTAGTGTTACTCCATATAAAACTCTGGAATAACTTGTGCCAGTTCTGGAACCATGTATTAGGGATGGCTATCGGAAGACTCTGCAGCAGAAAAATAAGTTTGGGGAGGATCAGCATTTTAATGATGTTGATCCTACCAATCAAATTAAAACACGAGCGGTCCCAGGATCTCAATTTTTTTTTACCTTCATCCATTATTTTTAAAAAATTATTCTTAAAAAGTAGATCCTGATTATTAGTAAGATTGATACCTAAATATTTAATGAACTGGTTATTACATCTAAATCCACTAATTTGTTTTATCTCTTCTATAATTTTCATGGAGCAACCTATATTTAGGATCTCAGTTTTTTCTTTATTCAATTTAAAATTTGAATATTTTGCAAACAAATTAAATTTGTCTCGGCATTTTTTAGTTGAGCTAAGTGGCTCTGTCAAAAATAGGAGTAGGTCATCGGCATAAGCCAATATCTTCATTTCGCCTTGTTTCGTTTGTATACCTCTAATTTCATTATCTTGTTGGATAGATTGAATAATTGTTTCAATTCCGAGATTAAATAATATGGGGGACAGGGGGCATCCCTGTCTAACCCCATTAGAAATAGAAAATGTGTCGTCGATCTGATTATTTACTTTAACGCCTGCACTTTGATTTCTATACAGCTTCCTCATATTCCCAATAAATATTGGTCCCAGTCCGAACTCTGCCAGGACTGCGAAGATAAAACCTCTTGAGATGCGGTCGAATGCCTTTTCGGCATCGACTGCAATTACTACTGCATCTTTCCCTCTTAATCTACACTTTTGAATCAGATCAATTGCCGTATATATATTATCTTTTGTTTGTTTGTTTTTAATAAAACCTGATTGTTGTTTCCCCAGGAGATTACCAATTATTTTATTTAATCTGTTTGATAATATTTTAGCGTAGATTTTTACGTCACAGTTTATGAGGGAGATTGGCCTAAATTGCGTACAGTTTAGGTTCTGTTTATCCCCTTTCGGAATCAATGTGATAATTGCTCGATTTGATTCGTTAGAAAAAATTGTAGGATTTTCATTGTTATTCACAAGCTTACAAAATAGGGGTGCTAAAATGTCCGTAAATGATTGATAGAACTCGGCATTAAATCCGTCAGGGCCTGGGCATTTTTTTTTAGGTAATTCCTTTACAGTCCTGCAGAACTCGGCCAGGGAGATCGGGGATTCCAGTTCTATTCTATCCTTCAAACTTACCTTTGGGAGTTTTATTTTGTCTAAAAAATCTTTAGGATTTAACAAATTTGACTCATCCATATTATATAATTCGTTATAGAAGTTAGAAAATTCTCTTGAAATCTGTTTAGTGTCATATATTATTGTACCTTTTTTATCAATTATATGGTGGATAAAATTAGATCTCCCTTTATTTTTCAGGAGGTCAGCTAGGACTTTCCCCGATTTATTTTTCCCTACCATATATTGTTTTTTTAGTTTTTTGTGTTCTAATGAACATTTGCTATTCAAAAGGTCATTAAGTTCAGTTCTAATTTCGGTCACTATTGATAAGGTTTTAATTGTTGCGCATTTTTGGTGTTCGCATTCTGCTTGTTGAAGCGATGTTAATAGCTTATTAATCTTATTGTTTTTCCCTTTATTCATTTTACTTTTAATACTAATAAAAGTTCCTCTAATGACACATTTTAAAGTGTCCCACAGGATACCATACGACAAAACAGATTTTTCATTCAGATCTATAAAATCTTTGATTGCATTCGCAATCTGTTGCATATGTTCTGTTTTATCCAGCAAGGAGACATCTAATCTCCATTGTTTACTTTCTATAGATCTTTTCTTTAACAATATGGTCATTATCAACGGTGCATGATCCGAAAAAGTGATTTGTCCTATTTTTACATCTGTTACTGACAGTATGATATCCTGCTGGACTAAGAAATAATCAATTCTTGAATAATTTTGGTACACATGTGAAAAATAGGTGTAATCTCTTTCGTTGAGATTTTTAATCCTCCAAATATCCACCATTCTATTATTGCTAATAGTTTTTTGGACTTCATATATTTCATTTTTGGGCAAATATGACCTACCCTTTGAGGTATCTTTTTCGGGGTTTAACGGTAAATTAAAGTCGCCTCCTAAAATTATAATCCCTTTTGCTTTAGTTTTAACTTTATTGATAAAATTGCTTACCACAGCAGATTGGCCTCTATTTGGTGCATATATATTAGCAAGAGTTACAGGTTCTCCCTTTACCCTCCCCAGTACAATAAGTTCCCTGGCCTCGTCATCCTTATAAATTCTATCCACAGAAAAGTCGAGACCCGTTCTTATAATAATTGTTACACCACATGTTTTTTTGAGACGGTTAGGATTATTAATCCATTCCTTATATCTTTTATCAAAAATTGTTGGGGCCTTCCCCAACTGAAAATGCGTCTCCTGGATAAAAGCAATATCAATTTTATTCCTCAGCAGTACCTCAATAATTCTTCCTCTTTTACAGCCTGAATTGGCTCCATTTACATTCATAGAGAGAATTTTTAATTCACACATCTTTATTTGTTTTTAAAAGCAATAGATTACGGCAAGTGGAGGACAGTGCACGATGATGGACAAGAGGAGATGTAGGCTGGGGGAGGGGCTCCAGGGCATGAAATGTACATCTATCCTGCCATACACACACTCCAGTCATCCTTAATTCATACATCATACACAATCAACCAACAATCACTTTACACAATCAACCAACAATCACTTTTTTTTTTTTTTTGATCTAGTCCTCACAGTCAACCCTGTTGACTTCTTGTGTCGGACTCTTCTAAACCTGTCAAACAACAACGGTCCCATCCGGAAGGGGGGGACTTTACCAGCATCTCTATCAGACTATCTGACTACTGTATTCAACTGTATGTGTTGTATGTCTATACTCTGTCTATGCCATGTGTACCACAAACAATTCCGAGTATGGCTCTGCCGTACCTGGCGAAATAAAACTGATTCTGATTCTGATTCTGAATAGAGCCCCTACCACCTGGTTTGACACCTATTCCTACCACCCCCCCCCAATGACCCTATATTTCAGAGTAAATAATTTACTTTCCCTACCCGTAGACCTTATATCATACATCAGTATCCTCCCAACCCGGGATATGTATTGTAGGTAGTTTTAAAGCTTTTTGAATATTTACTAGTGGCTCTCCATCTGTCAAATTATATGTATTCCCATCTACCGTTGCTCTCAATGAGAAGGGATATCCCCAGCTATAATGTCCCTCCTTTTTTTTAATTGCCTCCAGTAACGGTTTCAATTGTCTTCTGCGATCGATAGTTCGTTTTGAAAGGTCAGGGAAAAGCTCAATTTTCCACCCCTTAAAGTCAAAATTACTCAGTGAGCGGGCCTTATTTAAAATTTCTTCCTTTTCATGAAAGAAGTGAATCCTACACAGGATATCTGTACTTTTCCCTTTTTTTTGTGATCTCTCTTTACCAATCCTGTGGATCCTATCAATCACGATTTTATTTTCGTTGTCTTTTTTCAGAAGATCTTTGAAAAGCTCTTGTGCTAGAGAGGGTAATTCTTTAGCCGGTATGTTTGACGGAAAACCCCTAATTTTTATGTTATTTCTCCGACTCCGGTTTTCAAGATCCTCTATTTTTAATGTGATTTCTTTTAGCATTTTTTTTGTGTTGCTAGATCATTCGATTGTTTGTTAGTAGTTTTAACCGAATCCTCCAGATTCTTCTCCAGCCTATCCATTCTATCCATGAGCTGCTGTAGTTCTTCCCAATCAGAGCCATGTTCTGGGCCACATTATGAAAGCCACTAGGCTTTAGTTTATCTGTGCCTATGTCCACATCAGCATTTGAAAGAACAGGCTTTATGTACCTCAAGGCACTAATAAGTTTGTGAGCTGCTAAATGAGTCATAAACCATGCATTTAGCAGCACCTCTGTCCCATCTGAAACACATTTTCCTGACACTCCTAACAGTTTTTACCAAAAATTTGCTCACTGCATGAATTTATTGTATATTATCAAAGAAGTGTGTCGTATATGTAAGATGTTTTCAGCTGAGATAAAACGCATTTCATCACATCTTGGAAGATTTTTACATTTCTTATTGCGTGCAGCTGGAGATGCAGACTCCAGGACTCTAGGACTTAATATACAGGTATTCCTTTAACAATTTTAAAAATGTCGTTAGATTCTGTGTGTTTAGTTGATTTAGCAAAGTATTTTTGTAAAAGTTAGTTTTTGGTGTCATTTGGCATTATTATTTTGTTTAGCAGGTTAGTGCAGGCACTGCAGAGTTAGGATTGGTTGGAAAGAGTAAGGTATGCAGTGTTCTACAGAGTGAACTGTGAAAACTAAGTGGTGTGAAAACTAAGTGATGTGATTAACAATTGTATCTATCCTGTCACTTGCATACCTAAATGTTAACTCTTTTCTGTAGAAAAAGAAAAAAGGAGCACTGCTTAGATATTTGTATGTTTAGCACTGTATATACACATGTCTATCTTATCAATGTCAAATGTCCACCTCGGGTATCCTTTAAGTAGTATTCTTATGTAGTGTTGGAAATGCTATTAGTAGCATTCTGTAATGTGATATGTGCTATTGTAGCAGTGTCAGAAGTACCATAGATAGCATTGTGCAATGTCAGTTGTACTGTGGGTAACTTTGTGCAGTGTCAGCAGTACTATGAGCAACATTGTGCAGTGTCAGCTGCATATGGGTAATATTATTGTGCACTATCAGGTGCACCATGGGTAACATTCTGCAGTTTCAGTTAAAGGACAACCGAGGTGACATGTGACTTGATGAGATAGAAATGTGTATGCACAGTGCCAGACACACAAATTACTAGGCGGTGTTCCCTTTTTTCCTTTCTCTGCCTGAAAGAGTTAAACATCAGGCATGCAAGTGACAGTTTCTGTCCTGGTCGAACTGGGTCAGACTATAGCATAACCCTCACTCATAATTGATCACAGCCATAACATACTTTTCTGTCACTAAATAGCTTCTGAGAGCAGGAAAGAGATAAAAAGGGTAAATAATTCATAGATGTTAGCTCTGTCATACTTCAATGAAGGTGTCATTGAGAAGAGAAAATGAAACCGTAAAAACTTAAAAACTAGAGAACTAGATATAAAATAAAACTGTGGGATATCTAAAAAAAGAGTCATTTTTAAGAGAAGGTGGATAGATACAATTGTTTTTATCATAAGTTTTTTTTTCACCTCAAATGTTCTTTAAAGACAAACTGCCCCATCAAACTGCTTTTGTGATAAATGGTCATAGTAAAGGGTAAAGACACAATATCAGGCGCAGGTGCAATTCAGTGCAGCCAAGCTACAAAAAGAATACTTCTGCCGTTCATTACCTTATTTTTCTAAATTTATTTTGCCCACAGCTAGTCAGTGTCTGGTCACTGCTCTGATCACTGGGTGTTTGTGTTTCTGATATAATCAAGACCAGTGCAACAAGCAACAATGGACATAAAACCCCCCACATTTTTGGGTGGGCTTAGTCAGTCTGTTTGTGTTTCCCTTTCTGATCTGATGATTAGCACAAAAATAGCCAGATAATTCCCTGGTAATTCTCACTTCATTGCATCCTTTAGACAAGCGCTTCCTGTATATTTCACAGCGTGAGGCACATGCCAGCTTACAGATTTTGCAAAGCATACAACCAACAAGCCAAGCGGGCAGCAATCCCAGCAAGATCATCACAGTGCAGTAAGCAGAAGCGTCACATATCCTACTGTTGTGTAAATACTGTATATAACTTCACAATATTCACATGCTGTAGAACAATAAAGACACACAAAAATAATTTTGCACTTGTACAGTGGGTTGCAAAAGTTTTCGGCCCCCTTGAAGTTTTCCACATTTTGTCACATTACTGCCACAAACATGAATCAATTTGATTGGAATTCCACATGAAAGACCAACACAAAGTGGTGTACACGTGAGAAGTGGAACGAAAATCATACATGATTCCAAACATTTTTTACAAATAAATAACTGCAAAGTGGTGTGTGCATAATTATTCGGCCCCCTTTGATCTGAGTGCAGTCAGTTGCCTATAGACATTGCCTGATGACTGCTAATGACTAAATAGAGTGCACCTTTGTGTAATCTAATGTCAGTACAAATACAGCTGCTCTGTGATGGCCTCAGAGGTTGTCTAAGAGAATACTGGGAGCAACAACACCGTGAAGTCCAAAGAACACACAAGACAGACAGGTCCAAGACAGGTCAGGGATAAAGTTATTGAGAAATGTAAAGCAGGCTTAGGCTACAAAAAGATTTACAAAGCCTTGAACATCCCAAGGAGCACTGTTCAAGCGATCATTCAAAAATGGAAGGAGTATGGCACAACTGAACACCTACCAAGACAAGGCCATCCACCTAAACTCACAGGCCGAACAAGGAGAGCGCTGATCAGAAATGCAGTCAAGAGGCCCATGGTGACTCTGGGTGAGCTGCAGAGATCTATAGCTCAGGTGGGAGACTCTGTCCATAGGACAACTATTAGTCATGCACTGTACAAAGTTGGCCTTTATGGAAGAGTGGCAAGAAGAAAGGCATTGTTAACAGAAAGCATAAGAAGTCCAGTTTTCAGTCTGCCACAAGCCATGTGGGGGACACAGCAACCATGTGGAAGAAGGTGCCCTGGTCAGATGAGACCAAAATGGAACTTTTTGGCCAAAATGTAAAACGCTATGTGTGACAGAAAACTAACACTGCACATCACTCTGAACACACCATCCCCACTGTCAAATATGGTGGTGGCAGCATCTCTTCAGCAGGGACAGGGAAGCTGGTCAGAGTTGATGGGAAGATGGATGGAGCCAAATACAGGGCAAACTTGGAAGAAAACCTCTTGGAGACTGCAAAAGACTTGAGACATAAAGCCAGAATCTGTGGCAAGATCTGAAAACTGCTGTTCACAAACGCTGTCCATCTAATCTGACTGAGCTGGAGCTCTTTTGCAAAGACGAATGGGCAAGGATTTCAGTCTCTAGATCTGCAAAGCTGGTAGAGACATACCCTAAAAGACTGGCAGCTGTAATTGCAGCAAAAGGTGGTTCTACAAAGTATTGACTCAGGAGGCCGAATAATTATGCACATCCCACTTTGCAGTTATTTATTTGTAAAAAATGTTTGGAATTATGTATGATTTTCAATCCACTTCTCATGTGTACACCACTTTGTATTGGTCTTTCATGTGGAATTCCAATAAAATTGATGCATGTTTGTGGCAGTAATGTGACAAAATGTGGAAAACTTTAAGGGGGCCGAATACTTTTGCAACCCACTGTATTTACTCAATGCAACTCATAACAGCCACATGGCAGATGTAAAAACAGAATCACTGATATGGATAAAGAATAACCCCGTTCCAATACTTTTTGCTTTAATTACAGCCTTGAGTCTCTTGTGGTACATTTCTACTAAGCTTGCACATCTACAGAACTGTTTCAACAGAACTGTTTAGGCTCAGCCATATTGAAAGGGACTCCGAGCAGTGCAGAAACTATGGAAAGATGCATATCATTTTAAAGCTCTCTTTCTCCTCTTTCCAATGATATATAAATCGCAGCCCTACGCCTTTTAGTTTTCACTATTTTCGCAATTGAAATTTGCTGCGGCCGCGATTTCGATCACAAAAATAGAGAAAACTAAAAGGCGTAGGGCGACGATTTAGGGGTCATCAGAAAGAGGAGAAAGAGAGCTTTAAAATGATATCCATCTTTCCATAGTTACTTGTATTACACAGGGCGACTTTTTCCTAAAGTCAGCAGCTCCATTCTGCTGAATGGAGCTGCTGACTTTGAGAAAAAGTCGCCCTGTGTAATACAATGTAATTATGGAAATTTGGATATCATTTTAAAGCTCTCTTTCTCCTCTTTCTGACGACCCCTAAATCGTCGCCCTACGCCTTTTCGTTTTCTCTATTTTCGCGATTGAAATCGCGGCCGCGGCAATTTCAATCGCGAAAATAGCGAAAACTGAAAGGCGTAGGGTGGCGGTTTATATAACATTGGAAAGAGGAGAAAGAGAGCTTTAAAATGATATGCATCTTTCCATAGTTTTTACACTGCTCGGAGTCCCTTGAAATAACCTTTTTCACAGCCAATTACAGCTTTCTAGCAGAGGGATGCAGGTTTACCTAAAAATGTGTCAGTATTTTATTCCATCCATTTCTCCTTCTATACCGACAATTGCACCAGTCTCTGCAGCAACTCCACAACAGGATACTACCACCTCCATGCTTGTAGTGTCATGGTGTACTTTTTATTGGCTTTCCACCCGATATACCATTTGGTATTAAGGCCACATAGTTTCATTTTGGACCTTTTTCCATTAGGTTTCAGAATCTTCAAGGTGCATTTTGGCTAAGCTCAATCGAGATATTTTTGTTGCATACTCATAATGATCACTTCAAAGTTAACATAGGCCACTTGGTAGACCCTGTGACCAGTTTCCACTTTGCTGTGGCATTCACTCTGGAGGGACTGTCTGATTCAAGAAGTGTCCTAGTAATACCAAGCAGTTTTCATTTACTAGTGACTATGCTCCTAAGGGCTGATTTTTCTTTATATCCATCTCCTGACTTGTGCCTGTCCATAACTTCATCCTTGAGATCTTTTGATAGTGTCTTGCCACCCATATCTTATTGTTTGCTTTCGGTTGCACTACCAAGCATTTAAAGTATACATAAAGGAAAAAAAGTCCCTCTAGGGGGTACTTATCTCAGGAGGGGGAAGCCTCTGGACCCTGAAGGGGCTTCCCCTGTCCCCACCAGAGGAGATCCAGCACTAAGACCCCCGAAGATCTGACACCAAGAGCTTGCGCAGTAGTCGTTTCCAATGGGCTCTGGTGGACATAGGGAAGCCGATCAGGTCCGTTCGGGCCTGCGCAGCAAGGCGGACCCATTCAGGCTTGACTATTTCCCCTAGAGTCTGAGGGGTAAGCTACTACTGCGCATGTGCGCAGCAGTGTAGACAATTGTTATTATTTACCTGTCGGGGGCTGCCAGCTCTGGAACAGAGGGATGGGAGACGACTCATTAGGATCCAGAACTAGATAGAACTGTCGCTTGAGGGATCAAGTCCCAATCCTTGCAGGCAATATTAATTGTGTGTGTTTACGCACTTTTTGGGGCTACTTGAACTTGTCACAGTAAAACAATAGCAAGTTTTAAGACAAAAAAAAAAAATTATGTATACACAGCGCTGCGTAATATGTTGGCGCTTTATAAATACAATAAATAAATAAATAAACAATCTTGACCAAGCATCTTAAATAAAAGCATACAAGAATGTTTGAAAAGCATTCATACAACTAAGGTGTACTTCTTTATTTAAAAAAAATATATATATGTGCTTCAAGGGGTAACAGAAATAATATTAGTTACAAAAGAGGTAGTTTACACACAACACCTTTCATGTGGTACAAGTAGAAACACAGCTCATTATTATGGAATTAGAACTGACTTCCTCATAAATAGCACCATGCAACACAATGTTTAATCAAAGCCCTTGTACATTTATACATAATGTAACAAGATACAGCCTTTTACTATGATTTATTCAAATTATGAACATGACATTCAGTTTCTTGCAATATAAAGGTGCAATACTGAATGAGCTTCTCCTATGTGAAAGCAGTACTCACTTCTCTTGTGTCTCCTCCCCTTCACAACCTTGCTGCTGTCTGCAATATCCATCAAGATCAAGACGAGCACAGTAAACAGTCCAAACTGCATAGTAACTCTCCAGCACTGAGTACATGCACAGCTGGCTGATTGGAGGGACTTTGTGTCACTCTTGTGGTTGTTTCAGTATCTGCTGATCACAAATGCAAGTCTGTACATGCCTGGCTTATGAGCATCTCTGCAAACCATATCAGCTGTATCAAATATAAATGGAAGATAAGATGTTTTTGCTGCTGGCATCCTCGGCTCCGACTGAGTCCCATTGGGCATAACACAGTAATTGCTACATGGATTAACTCCTCTGAAGTCTTCACGAGCTACCTGAATAAAAAAGAAGATAGAATGTTACTAAAAGACAATTTATTATTGTGAGTTTGAAGTTATTTTACATACACTGGAATAGTATCTATAGACCAGAGAGGATAGTTGCCTGAGCTAGATGTTTTTGCTAGATCAGGTGACTGTCCTTTCAGGTCAGTTGGTGCAACTGAAGACAGCTGGTCACTGGGAAGGGGAGGGGAGGTCAGTCAGTGAGGGCTTGGGAGTGTTGCTGAGCTGATTTCAACAACCTTTTTAAGAACCCATTCACACTTATGATCAAACAGTATCAGACTGGGAGGGGGAAAAACTGAGGAAATCCACCTGCTGGCCAAGCAGCAGAAACCATGTGTTATTACTCCCAATAGAAACCTGTAGTCTTCACTGTGATTACTGATTACTGCGGCTTGGCCAGCAAGTGGATTTCTTCAGCTTCACCATCTCCCAGTCCGACGCTGAACACAAAACGCTAGCGATTAGCGCACAGATCTTTAGAAAATAAACACATATTTTTCATTGTACTTTTTCACAATTTTTAAGCGATTGTGATGAGCGTTTCCTTAACATTGTAATCGTGATTGCTCAAAAATCTTGAGAAAGCGTTGCATGCACTGTGTTCCATTCGCCTGCGATCGTGACAGTGAGATCACTGCCATATACTTTTTATTACACTAGCACTTTAAAAAGCATCAGCGATTAGCCGTAAACACCTGCTAATCGCCAGAGTGTGAATGGGCCCTTAGTGTGCAATTCACAAGAACATCAGAAAGTGCATAGACAGAATTGTCTGATGGGCACACTTAGGCGTAGCAGTGTATTCTGAATTTTTGTGTGCAATGCAGCACTGTACCAATCAGTGTAGCTGAATGTGATCATCATGGCAACAGAGAGCAATACAGGCATCATGTGTTTCTGTTCTGTAAAGCGCATAACCACCTTCACTGCAGAGCAGCACAACATTGTGAATAAATCCTACAATATGAATTTTTTTTCCCCAATTTTGACTAATTTTCTTAGAAATACCTTAGGCTGACAGTGTCTATGCTTCCCCTTTTGCTATCCATAAATGTAAATACTGTAAATCTGCCTGCAATAATGTCACCACACCCAATTTTCACTGTTGCTTGCGCACAACACATTCACTGCTTTTTTGGTACCATGGTGCTCCAGATATTCTGGAATCCTAGCAACATCCCATGTCTACACTTGTACTGAGCAAATTACTTCTAATGTTGTATTATTTCATTTTATAAAAATTTCTATAATTAGCTAAAGTGACCTTATAATTAATGACTCGAGTACATTAGAAGGGCAAACTCATGTGGATAAATACCCTGTTGGGGAACACAAATTCAAGTAATCCAGAGTAATGTCTAGTAAAACATCAGATGGGCTGCTACCCGAAAAGAGACAACTGTAAAACAGGTTGAAAAGAGGAAGGGGAACAAGCAGAAACCAAAGTACACTCCCTGTGCTTATAAGTACAATGGGTGAGAGATGCACTCAGATTAAAGGGAACCTGAAGTGAGAGCGATATGGAGGCTTCCATATTTATTTCCTTTTAAACCAGTGCTGTTAAGTCAGAGTCAGAGCAATTTTGGGTACCTAGAGTCGGAGTCAATGGTTTCAAAAACAGAAGAGTCGGATGATTTTTGTACTGACTCCACAGCCCTTCTTTAAATAATACCTGTTGCCTGGCAGCCCTGCTGGTCTATTTGGCCTGCAGTAGAGACTCAATCACACCAGAAACAAGCATGCAGCTAATCTTGCCAAATTTGACAAAACATGTCAGAAAAGCCTGATCTGCTGCATGCCTGATCAGGCTCTATGTTTAAATGTATTAGAGGTAGAGAATCCTCTAACGCAGAGGTCCCCAAACTTTTTCGGTCAAGGGCCGGGTCAACATATTTCAGACTGCTGGGGGCCGGAACATACATCAAATGATGTTGAAAAATATTACATTGAATCTAGGTATTGATTCTCCCCAATCATGCCCGGAGGAGACCTCCCAGCAGCAGCCATTCAGTCATGCGGCGATCGAAGAACGTCTTTGTGCACCAGACAGTGAAGCATACGCAGGTGAGATCCTGCCGTCCAGTTTGACAGCAGTGTCACCTGATGCAGAATTGGATTGGAAGCCAGCGAATGACTGCTCACTGGCTTCTGTAGTATGTGGATGGGTGATGCCCACACTGCTATTCTATAGGCTTCTACAGTTGGATGGGTGATGCCCACACTGCTATTCTATATTTAAAGGTACAGTGGGCTGCATCTATAAGTTATACATTTTGTGTTTGGGGGGCCAGTGAAAAAGCCTCGGCGGGCCGCATTCGGCCCGTGGGCATTAGTTCGAGGACCACTGCTCTAACGCGTGAATTCAGTAAAAAGTACACAATCAGAATAAGGGGTGGGGATCTAGTGACCAAATAGTAAAATTACAGTGTGAACAAGCCCTTAGAGATGGTAGGAAGGGAAAGAGATGGGGTAAGGGGTGAGCAGAGGCGGTTGGGAGAGAAGTGGGGAGAGAGGAGAGTAAGAGAGGGCAGGAATAAAGAGATATGGGGGTGTTTGCAAAAAAAAAAGCATAACACTAACATTGCCTTTCCTTGCAGCTCTGACCCCATTCAATGATACTAAATGGGACAGAGCATACTTAAAAAAGAACTCCAGTGAAAATAATGTAATAAAAAAAGTGCTTCATTTTTACAATAAATATGTATAAATGATTTAGTCAGTGTTTGCCCATTGTAAAATCTTTTAAATCCCTGATTTCCATTCTGACATTTATTACATGGTGACATTTTTACTGTTGGCAGGTGATGTAGCTGCTGCATGGTTTTTTGGCAGTTGGAAACAGCTGTAAACAGCTATTTCCCACAATGCAGCAAGGTTCCCAGACAGGAAACTGCCAGGAGTAGAGTTGGGCCGAACCTCCGATTTTAGGTTCGCGAACCGGGTTCGCGAACTTCCGCGGAAGGTTCGGTTCGCGTTAAAGTTCGCGAACCGCAATAGACTTCAATGGGGATGCGAACCTTGAAAAAAAAAATTTATGCTGGCCACAAAAGTGATGGAAAAGATGTTTCAAGGGGTATAACACCTGGAGGGGGGCATGGCGGAGTGGGATACACGCCAAAAGTCCCCGGGAAAAATCTGGATTTGACGCAAAGCAGCGTTTTAAGGGCAGAAATCATATTGAATGCTAAATGATAGGCCTAAAGTGCTTTAAAACATCTTGCATGTGTATACATCAATCAGGTAGTGTAATTAAGGTACTGCTTCACACTGACACACCAAACTGTTCACTGAACAGAACAGGTATGCAGTGGCGGGTTCACTGAACAGAACAGGTATGCAGTGGCGGGTTCACTGAACAGAACAGGTATACAGTGGCGGGTTCACTGAACAGAACAGGTATGCAGTGGCGGGTTCACTGAACAGAACAGGTATACAGTGGCGGGTTCACTGAACAGAACAGGTATACAGTAGCGGGTTCACTGAACAGAACAGGTATGCAGTGGCGGGTTCACTGAACAGAACAGGTATGCAGTGGCGGGTTCACTGAACAGAACAGGTATGCAGTGGCGGGTTCACTGAACAGAACAGGTATGCAGTGGCGGGTTCACTGAACAGAACAGGTATGCAGTGGCGGGTTCACTGAACAGAACAGGTATACAGTGGCGGGTTCACTGAACAGAACAGGTATACAGTAGCGGGTTCACTGAACAGAACAGGTATGCAGTGGCGGGTTCACTGAACAGAACAGGTATGCAGTGGCGGGTTCACTGAACAGAACAGGTATGCAGTGGCGGGTTCACTGAACAGAACAGGTATACAGTGGCGGGTTCACTGAACAGAACAGGTATGCAGTGGCGGGTTCACTGAACACAACAGGTATACAGTGGCGGGTTCACTGAACAGAACAGGTATACAGTGGCGGGTTCACTGAACAGAACAGGTATGCAGTGGCGGGTTCACTGAACAGAACAGGTATACAGTGGCGGGTTCACTGAACAGAACAGGTATACAGTGGCGGGTTCACTGAACAGAACAGGTATGCAGTGGCGGGTTCACTGAACAGAACAGGTATGCAGTGGCGGGTTCACTGAACAGAACAGGTATACAGTGGCGGGTTCACTGAACAGAACAGGTATACAGTGGCGGGTTCACTGAACAGAACAGGTATGCAGTGGCGGGTTCACTGAACAGAACAGGTATACAGTGGCGGGTTCACTGAACAGAACAGGTATACAGTGGCGGGTTCACTGAACAGAACAGGTATGCAGTGGCGGGTTCACTGAACAGTACAGGTATGCAGTGGCAGGTTCACTGAACAGGTATGCAGTGGTGGGTTCACAGAACAGGTATGCAGTGGTGGGTTCACAGAACAGGTATGCAGTGGTGGGTTCACTGAACAGGTATGCAGTGGTGAGTTCACTGAACAGGTATGCAGTGGTGGGTTCACAGAACAGGTATGCAGTGGTGGGTTCACAGTACAGGTATGCAGTGGTGGGTTCACAGAACAGGTATGCAGTGGTGGGTTCACAGAACAGGTATGCAGTGGTGGGTTCACAGAACAGGTATGCAGTGGTGGGTTCACAGAACAGGTATGCAGTGGTGGGTTCACAGAACAGGTATGCAGTGGTGGGTTCACAGAACAGGTATGCAGTGGTGGGTTCACAGTACAGGTATGCAGTGGTGGGTTCACAGAACAGGTATGCAGTCAGGGACAAGCTAAGCCTAACTAATCTTTCCCTATGAGAGACAGTGCAGCAGCTCGCCCTACTCTCACTAATGCAGGCAGGCAGTGGCACACGAGTGACCGTAATGGCCGCCGCTGCCTGCCTTATATAAGGGGGGTGGCGCTCCAGGGGCTAGTGTAGCCTAATTGGCTACACTGGACCTGCTGACTGTGATGTAGAGGGTCAAAGTTGACCCTAATGGTGCATTATGGGGCGAACCGAACTTCTGCAAAAGTTCGCCTGCGGGACGCGAACGCGAACCACGGAAGTTCGCATGGAACCGTTCGCAGGCGAACCGTTCGGCCCAACTCTAGCCAGGAGTACGTACTCAAGAGTTTCTTGTGGGAGGGGTTTCACCATAATATCAGTCATACAGCGCCCCCTGATGGTCTGTTTGTGAAAAGGAATAGATTTCTCATGTAAAAGGGGGTATCAGCTACTGATTGGGATAAAGTTCAATTCTTGGTCGGAGTTTCTCTTTAAGAGATTGAAGGAGGAACATAGCTCTGGAACACAGTAACTCTGCAATAACTCCGCAAGAGGGTGGGAGTCATCCACCCCAAGCCCTCCTAGCACCCAGTCCTGCCGGAGCCGCTGCAGCCTGCTACAGCCCCTTCAAGGAACAATATTGTTAACCTGAGCCGCCTCTCATTTCCCCTCAGGGTAAAGGCTAGCCTTGTTGGGACACTTAGAACGGTGGAACTACCAACACTGGATGGGGAACAAGAGGGGCCCAATATGGTAAGATAAAATAATAAACAATCATGTATGTATGTATAACCCCTTCAATCTGGAAGGAGAACTAGATATATGAGGTGAAGGCAGAGACACATATTCCATACTATTTGCTACAGGTTTCACAAGAGGCCGCTGTCTTTTTCAGGTAGAAAAGTATTTTCGATCTTGACTGACATTTTATTATTTATTCTATACATTTATGTAGTGTTGATGCTTCACACAAAACAATGGGTAGCTTACATTATTTACTGTCTAAAGTGGCCCACAGTCTATTCTTGTTCTAATGTTGTGGAGTAAGGCAAAAAAGTGTGCTAAAGAGGGCAAGAAAGAAGAACCCTGCTGTGACTGCCAAGTGCTGCTGTCCTGTCCCTGGGGACCCACCGGAGCTCAGTAAGTATACTGTGTCTGTGTGTTGTGTTGTACAAAAGAACGACACACAGAGAGTGTGGTTGGACTGGGGCAGCAGTTCAGACTAATGAATTGCTGTGTGACAAACACCTGGTGATGTGGTTGCATTTCACAGGTAAGATTTGATGTGTTTCATGTGTCGGAGGTAAGATTTGCCATATTCCATGCATCTGAAGTATTGTTTGCTGCATTTCATGTGTTGGAGGAATTGTTTGCTGCATTTCATTCGGCAGCATGTGGCGTAATGGTTAGCGCTCTCGCCTTTCAGCGCTGGGTCCCCAGTTGGAATCCCAGCCAGGTCAACATCTGCAAGGAGTTTGTATGTTCTCCCTGTGTCTGTGTGGGTTTCCTCCGGGCACACCAGTTTTCTCCCACATCCCAAAAACATACAGATAAGTCAATTGGCTTCCCCCTAAATTGACCCTATTAGTGACAAGACAATATACTCTGTACATTGCTGTGTAATATGTCAGCGCTATATAAATTAATAAATGAATACATTTCATGCGTCTGAGGTAATGTTTGCCGCATTTCATGTGTCAGAGGTTGACACTGTACAGACACCTTGTGTTATGTTGCTAAGTGGGGAGGCTATGGACTCTCATGTTACCATGCAGATCACATACTATGGGCAGTGCATCAAAACTAAGAGCACAGCATATTGTGTGAATGAGCCCTTGGACAAGTTATTCCAATCCCAGTTTAAATAATGTGTATATTGACACCTGTCCTTTAAGTTTTCTTTCCTCTGAAGTTGCCTTTTTGTTACATGTATGGAGTGACACTTTGAGCCTGAGTTGTGCATTGTGCCTGCCCCTTCTGGTCTTACTAAGCTGGCCCCAGTGGCCAGCTGGCCCCATCTCTTGCCATGTAATATGGATGACAGGAATAGTTGCACTGCTCTTCAGTTAAAGGATACCAGAATTGTCCTTTTACTTACCTGGGGCTTCTTCCAGCCCCTGTAGTCTTGTAGGTCCCTTACTGTCCTCCCAATGTCCACCATCCACTAAGTCTGCAACTTAGCCAAGACATAAACTACTGGACTTGCACTGACCAAGTGATGTGCTTTCTTGATTGTGCTCTCATTGCGAGGAGCATTCTGCGCATGTGAAATTATAAGTCTTAACAAGCCCTGCATGTGTAGAACAGTAGTGTGTGAATTGTCCAAGCGGATCGACGGAGGGGACCAGTAGGTCAGCGAGGGGCCTACAAAGACTATGGGGCTGGGTGAAGCCCCAGGAAAGTAAATGGACACTCTTTAAATACTTTAGAACCGCATCACTCTGGCCCTTTAAGCACCAGAGCCTTTTTTTTTTTTTTTTTTACATCCTGATTACTGTGATTGGCTCAGCCACAAGTAAGGCATAGTTTTAACTACAAGCAGCCCCGAAGTCATGACTCTGGGTACGGGTATACTTTAACCTAGAAAAGATTTCTATGTGAGAGATAACACTGTAGCCCAGGACCCTGTGTGTGAGACAGTTGTGCTTGTTGCAACCAGTTATATTTCTTGTTGGATTTGAAAACCAGCTCTGTAACATTGACATGTTGAAGTAGGACAGATATCTCAGGGGAACCAACACATTTTCTCATGTACTCCATGGAAGTCAGACACAGAACATCGTACAGTCAAAAAAACAAGAGAACTAAAGGTCCCCCCTGAATATAGTAATACCAAAATGAGCAAAATACAATAATGCTGGATGTTTGAAAAAATGAAAAAATCTTTATTTATAAGCCAACTGTAGGTTTAAAAACAATTAAAAACAAAGTAGCCAGACCTGGGCCAGAAGCCCCTAATAATGCAATAATATGTGCGAGACCCTGCATATATATATATGAGATATGAAACAACGGAATGTAGCCTATCATAGAGTCTCTGCGAACAGGTTTAAAAAAGGGTATAAAAATATATATGGCCACAAAAAGCAGTATATCAGAAATTAGTATTATAATGCGGCACTATATCACAGAGATGATCCATGGGAGGCTACACACCCATAGTGAACAACATACATTCTCAGTCACCAGCTGCCACTATACAATTAAGGTGCTAGTGCTAGTGCTAGAAGCCGATAAGGGGGGCAATATAGTCATCTGGCCAAGGGATCTCTATGAAAAGGAGGCATACAGACAACTCTGTGATGATAGATTCTACAAAAAACTTTCCGGTAATCCGGTTGTTATGTATCAAAGAGAATTAAAAGCCTTATTACAGCTTGGCCTAGAAGAAAAAGTGATAACCAAAAGAGAATTTGACTATTTATGGGTGGAGCAGCCAGTTACGCCCACGTTTTATATCTTACCCAAGATACACAAAAATAAACAGAGTCCACTTGGAAGGCCCATTATTGCAGGCCTGGGAAGTCTGAATGAGAAGTGCTGTGCATACATAGATTTTTTCCTGCAACCTCATGTTTTATCCTTAGAGTCTTACATCAGGGATTCTGCTGACATTATCACCAAAATAGGTGATATTCAATTAGAAGAAAAAGATTTTTTAGTAACCTGTGATGTAGAGAGTCTGTACTCAAATATCTCACACCAACACGGCATAAGAGCTGTAAAATATTTTTTGGATATGGAAACTACAGAAAATCGTCTGAGAAATTTATGGTTGTTGGAATTACTGGAATTTGTGCTAACGCACAATTACTTTTTGTTTAACAACACCTACTACTTACAGATAAGGGGTGTGGCCATGGGGGCCAAATGCGCGCCCTCAGTGGCCAACCTCTTCCTTGGGTGGTGGGAGAGAGAGCATGTGTGGGCGTCATCGCTGGAACGATTCCACCCCGCCATTGCGGGGTGGCATCGTTTCATCGATGACGTCTTCATAATATGGCAGGATAGTGTGGATTTACTGCAAGAGTTTATGACCACAGTCAACAATAATGATCTTAATATATTCCTTACCTTTGATATTTCCCAGAAAGAAGTAAGCTTCCTGGACATCAAGATTTTGAAGGGACCAGAGGGCCAACTTAACACAACGTTATACCGTAAAGCAACGGCTGTTAATAGCCTTTTACACTACTCCTCTTTTCATACTGCAGCCACCAAGCGTGGTATACCGATTGGACAATTCTTGAGAGTTAAACGTAATTGTACAAGTGATGAAGAGTTTGAAAAAGAAGCAAGCAAACTGGCAGATAGGTTCAGAAATAGAGGCTATCCCAATAAGTATATAAGAAAGGCATGGCGGAGAGCTAGGTTTACACCAAGAGAGAAGCTGTTGCAAACTAAAAAGGTCAATATTAAAGGTGAAAATGTGGTTAGACGGATCACACCCTACAACGAGAATTGGAATAAGATTTATAGTATCTTGAATACCCATTGGAGGATCTTACAGAGTGACCCTGTAATTAAAAAATTCATTACTCCAAGAGCATCCTTGACAGCCAAGAGAGCACCTAGCCTTAAAGATAGACTTTGCCATAGTCACTATACATATCCACAAAGATCTTTAAGCACCAAGGGGAGTTTTCCTTGTGGAAACTGTTCTATCTGTTCACTAATGCAACCTACTAAAGGCATATATAACCATCTGGACAACTCGTATATAAAGTTACATGATTTTATAAATTGCCAGACCCCATGGGTTATCTACCTTCTTGAATGTGGTTGTACCAAAAGATACGTTGGTCAAACAAAAAATCCCCTTAAATCGAGAATACAGAAACATCGTTCCAACATCAAATTAGCATTTAGGGATTACACGGAAAATAAAATGCTTACTACTGTGGCATCACATTCTTTGATATGCCCATTGGGGAAAATAGAAAATTGGAAGGTGATTGGACTTCAAAGGCTACAGCTAAGTAACAGAGGTGGAAATCATGTCACTAAGATGTTGCAGTGGGAACTGCGTTGGATTCACAAATTAGGTACGAGAATTCCTCAGGGCCTTAATGAAGATTTCAGTTTGGGCTGCTACTTACCACAATAATTATATTTATGCAATAGTGCACCCCTTCGGTGAATTAATTTGTCTATCTGTGCTCTACAGCTTTAGGTAAGGAAGCTGGACTATTCTTAATCAATTGACCTATTTTTTAACTTTTGTATATATTCTACAGCTTCAAGGTAGGGAAGCTGGACTATTTTTAGTCTCTTTTCCTCTGCCTTTATATTTAATTAACGTAATTTACAATGAGGGCCCTTTTTTCCTCTCTTTGCTGACATGGTGTGAGTACATGTGAGCATCTCTTCCAGCCAATTGCCTTTTCAACAGTCTGTGGTAAGAGGACTGGACTGAATTTTGGTTTATGGGCAGAGACTGGTGCACTGTTAGGTGTATTCAAGCACTGGGTGGCATCGTTTTATTGGTTGTGACATAATGTATTGACATGGTCATTTATGAATTGATACCTATTATTATTATTTATATTCTTTTGACCTAGGATGCCTCAGAATATGATACCTCATTGTCTGGATCAAGTCTCATACCTTTATTGAACAATCCTTTGATTCGTTTGAAATGAATTGCTTACAAGTTCTTCTGCTCGGATTTTCAGTGGACAGTGTTCATGCATTAATACTCTAGATCCTAGGTTCTCAACATGCGGTACACGTACCCCAGGGGGTACTTCTGATGGGTCCAGGGGGTACTCGGGCTTGATATACTTAACCAAGAATAACAAATTTAGAGATTTAGATCATTATAATTCTTATTTAAACAACATCAAATTAGTATTTTAGCTAATTAAAAGCAATAATAAATGCTTGCACATTGTTTAGAACCAATTATCATGTACTACGATTAAATATATATTTGTCAAGGGGTACTTGTGATCATGTTTACTATGCTAGGGGGTACTCTATGAGTACAGGGTTTTAAAAGGGGTACACACTTATAAAATGTTGAGAAACACTGCTCTAGATTATATTGAAAGATATAAGCTTTGTAATCATGTATCTCAATGCTTCATATTCATTTAAATCAATGAGAATTTTTCAATTGTAAATATCTTATATATTGCTCTTTGGATGTTTTTGTATTTTGTTAGGATCTTTATATGTATTCTTTTGTTCCTCAGTAACCTCTTTGCCCACTAGATGGCGGCCACATTCTTATAGGGACTTCTAATATCTTACCTATGTGACTTTGGATGTCTTACTTCTTTTGCCCACTAGATGGCGAATCTTTATTTCCGCTATGCGTATCACATAGTTATATGCGTCCCATCCTACGCATGGCTGACCCTTCGTGCTGACGTAAGACGGCACGTGGGGTCAAGCCAGTGACGCGTCCGCGTCCTCCGGGCTTCATTTAGACCGCGCCAGCTTCCCTAATCACTGTCCCCTCGCAGCTTCGGCGGAACTAGTCGGACGGCGCAGGCAGCGCCTTCGTAGCCATTCCTGAGACCTTCCACTGTTTCTACTAGGTGAGCCCTGCCTAACTTCTCGCTCTCTCGCTGCTACTTTCATTGTTTCACCTTATGCACCTTATGGGAATCCTCCCTCTTCTACCTCACTTTTTTACCTTCCTATATACATACCACGTTTCTTGTCTGGCTATATTTTTTCACCTTTTTCTCAATAATCATGTTTTTTGATTGTCATTAATTGTTAATCATGCACTAGCACCTTAATTGTATAGTGGCAGCTGGTGACTGAGAATGTATGTTGTTCACTATGGGTGTGTAGCCTCCCATGGATCATCTCTGTGATATAGTGCCGCATTATAATACTAATTTCTGATATACTGCTTTTTGTGGCCATATATATTTTTATACCCTTTTTTAAACCTGTTCGCAGAGACTCCATGATAGGCTACATTCCGTTGTTTCATATCTCTTATATATATATGCAGGGTCTCGCACATATTATTGCATTATTAGGGGCTTCTGGCCCAGGTCTGGCTACTTTGTTTTTAATTGTTTTTAAACCTACAGTTGGCTTATAAATAAAGATTTTTTCGTTTTTTCAAACATCCAGCATTATTGTATTAAACTCATTTTGGTATTACTATATTCAGGGGGGACCTTTAGTTCTCTTGTTTTTTTGACTGTATATTGTTTTGGGTCGGCGACCCTTCACCCTCCTGCATAGCCTATTATGGCAATTAGAGTAACATTAGTTACCCAGTGATGCTTGCTCGTTTTCTTGGTTTTGAAAAAAGACACAGAACATCGAGCTACAATTCTCCTGTTTCTCCATGAGGCTGAAAACATGAATTAGAAAATCTACAGAACACAAATAAAAGGACAGATAGCAGCAAGCAAGTCCTGGTTATCACCCAATATACCTGTACATTTATTTAAGTAAGGGCTGGTTCAGACGGACGCTTGCGGAGCGTTTACCGCAAGCGTTCAGATCGCCGTGGTAAACGCTCCCATTCAAGCGAATGGGAGCGTTTACACCGAGCTTTTGCACGTGTTTGCACGATCGCGGCGTTCGGGTCCCGATTTTCGCTAACGTTCGGCCAACCGCGACAGCTAATGTCCCCCTAGGGGAATAAAAAACGCGACCGCATCGGTACGCGACGCGAAGGCTACTGAAAGCCTGACCGCGCAGCCGCCGCAACGCCTCCAAATGCGACGCCAAGCAGACGTCCGTCTGAACCAGCCCTTACTAAGCTCATTTGTATACAAGGTTGCTAGTAAAAAGTGAAATTTGACATTCAGGAATTCATGGCCTGCTCCAAATATTATAGTATCATTATTATTATTAAAACATCATAGTGTTTACAGAGTAGAATTTAAACAACAGTGTTTGTCATTTCATACACAGTTCATGCCTAGTTCAATGAGAACAAACAATATACAGAAAGTAGTTATGTTACAGCCTGTATAGCCAAGAAGCAATAGTGGGTGGACCCTGCCTTATGAGCTTACAGTTTAGAGATGAGAGAGGGATGAATTGCTGGATATGGTGATGACAATGCTTTAGTTAAAGAGGCAACAGGTAATTTGACAGATGGTGCAGAAGGATCCCTCTCTGATCATATTCAAATGGCAGTCTTCTAATATGTGACCTCCTTTAGCTACTATGAGTATAAATGGGAGTCAGTATTGCCCCCAACCTGTGGGCTTGGTGTGTACGGTTATTAAAGGGGTTCTTTCGCGAAAAAAGTAGGTGGTTAAAAAATGTGACAGATGACAGGTTTTGGGCCAGTCCATCTTTTTAAGGGGGATTCTCAGGGCTTTCTTTGTTTTCAACAGCATTTCCTGAACAGCAGTTTAACTGCCAAAATATCAAGATACCAGCCGGCCTTCCTAATCACTTGCACACTATTATGTCAGTTAAATTTTGCAACTGTTGTTCAAGAAATGCTGTTGAAAACAAAGAAAGCCCTGAGAATCCCCCTTAAAAAGATGGACTGGCCCAAAACCTGTCATCTGTCACATTTTTTAACTGCCTACTTTTTTCGCCAAAGAACTCCTTTAAGAGGTTATCTGTCTTTATAGCTATTGTACGCAGAGATGGTGGAAAAATAACACGTTTCGTTTTTTTAAAAGGGAACCTGAAGTGAAAGGGACATGGAGGTTGGCATATGTATCTCTTTTTAAACAAAGCAAATATTTATTGGCTGTCCTGCTGATCCTCCTTCTCAAATACTTTTAGACTAGGGATGCTCATTCGGATTTTGCGAATTGAAATTTCCACACTTCCAATCGGAAATCCGAATTTCCGATCGGAATTCAGAAATCGGATATCCGAACTCAAAAATCGGATTTCTGTGGAAATACTGCATTACCACAACTTGGATTGTGTATTCGACTAATCAGAGAATGCAAAGTCAACTCGGAAGTATTTGGCCAATCAGAAAATGCAAAAACATGACCCAAAAAAACCACGGAAACCAATTGGAAATCCATGGAATTGGTAATTGGCATTAGTAGAAATAGGAATTTCTGCAGAATCAGAAATCAGCATTTCCGACCATCCCTAGCTCTGACCGAACTAGTCTGACTAGATTAGCCGCATGCTTGTTTCAGGTGTGTGATTGAGACACTACTGAGGCCAGAAAAATCAGTAAGACTGCCAGGCATCTGGTATTGCTTAAAAGGAAATAAATATGCCTCTCACTCCAAGTTCCCTTTAAGTTTAAGGAATGAGAGGCATGGATAACTAAACACCAGATAGACAAGGACATGAGTGGGACAGAGAGGTGAAGAACTGAGAGTTAGCATTGGATATTATCTGAACAGAGTGATATTGTAATCCATATGGAAGGGATGACTTATCCCAGGCTGTAAATTAAGATGGAGAATGCAAAGGCTCTTCACTGCCATTATGGTTCTGCAACCTTAAAGTCAATGGGAACTGTTTAAAAAAAATCCAGATACTTACCTAAGTGAGGGAAGGTTCTGGGTCCTGTAGAGCCTTTCCTCTCCTCTCCCGGTCCCAGTTGCAGCGCAGGATCCCTGTGGCAGTATTCAACCAATTTGGTCAAATACTGCCGTGTCCGCCACCAAAGAAAGGCTTTGGAAGTGTTCAGGAGCCCGAGTGCTCCCAAAGACGGGCTCCTCTATACTGCGCATGTGCGAGTGCTCTCTCTTGCACACTCACACATGCGCATTATGAAGCCACGGTGTCTTTGAGAGGACTCGGCTCCTGAAGACTTCCAAAGTCCCCCACGGCGGGAGGAGGAGCTGCCGCTGCAACGAGTGCAACGGGAGAGGAGAGGGAAGGCTTTATAGGACCCAGAGCCATTCCTCTCCTTATGTAAGTATCTGTTTTTTTTTTAAAACACGATTCCCATTTACTTTAAAGGACCACTTGCCCGAAAATTGTAACATTTAACCACGGGCGGGTTCGGCATACAAAGTGTATAATACACTTTGTAATGTATACAAAGTGTATTATACAGGCTGCCTCCTGCCCTGGTGGTCCTAGTGATCAAGGGACCACCAGGGCAGGAGGAAGCCCCCCTAGTAAACACACACACACACTGATTCTGCCCCCTGCCCCCTGATCGCCCACAGCACCCCTCAGACCCCCCGATCACCCCTGTAATCACCCACTGATCACCTGTCAATCACCCCCTGTCACCACCTGTCACTGCCACCCATCAGATCAGACCCTAACCTGCCCCTTGTGGGCACCTGATCACCCGCCCACATCCTCAGATCGCCCGCAGACCCGCCTTAGATCACCTCCCAAGTGCATTGTTTACATCTGTTTTCCCCTTTAATCACCCACTGATCACCCACCAATCACCCCTCTAATCACACCCTGATCACCTATCAATCACCCTGTCACCCCCTGTCACCACCTGTCACTGCTACCCATCAGATCAGACCTTAATCTGTCCCTTGCTGGCACCCAAACACCAGCCCACACCCTCAGATCGCCCTCAGACCCCCCCCTGATCACCTTCCCAGTGCATTATTTACATCTGTTCTCCTCTCTAATCACCCACTGATCACCCATCAATCACCCATCAATCACCCCTTGTCACTGCTACCCATTATACCCATCAGATCAGACCCTCATCTGCCCCTTGAGAGCACCCAATCACCCGCTCACACCCTCAGATTGCCCTCAGACCCCCCCCCCCCCGATCACCTCGCCAGTGCATTGCTTGCATCTATTCTCCCCTCTAATCACACCCTGATCACCTATCAATCACCCCGTCACCCATTGTCACGACTACCCATCAGATCAGACCCTAATCTGCCCCTTGTGGGCACCCAAAAACCCGCCCACACCCTCAGATCGCCCTCAGACCCCCTGATCAGCTCCCCAGTGCATTATTTACATCTGTTCTCCCCTCTAATCACCCACTGATCACCCATCAATCACCCCCTGTCACCACCTGTCACTGCTACCCATCAGATCAGACCCTAATCTGCCCCTTGCGGGTACCCAATTACCCGCCCAAACCCTCAGATCGCCTCAGACCCCCCCCCCCTGATCACCTCCCACAGTGCATTGCTTGCATCTATTCCCCCCTCTAATCACACCCTGAGACACTCATCAATCACCTCCTGTCACCCCCTAGCACACCTACCCATCAGATCAGGCCCTAATTTGCCTCGCGTGGGCTCCTGATCACTCGGCCAAACCCTCAGATCCCCCTCAAACCCCCTTCCGATCAACTCCCCAGTGCATTGATTGCATCTATTCTCCCCTCTATCTCATCCTGTCACCACCTGTCACCCCCTAGCACTCCTATCCATCAGATCAGGCCCTAATCTGCCCCCTGCGGGCATCTGATCACACAGCCAAACCTTCACCCGCCCCACCGCAGTGCCAAAAATTTTTTTCCATCTCTACGACTTAATTGTGGCTGAGACCAACCATTATGTCACACAATACGCAACCGCCAATCCAAGAAGCTACCATGCCCAGCCTTTTCGGTCGAAACCACTCCAAGTTTCCGAACGGAACATTTTTTGGGGCCTTCTCCTTAACATCTAGTCTAGTCAAAAAGATTGTAATGCGGTTTTATTGGTCTATGCACCCAATACATCACATGCCCATGTTCTCTGCTGCCATGTCCAGGTCATGATTTGAGAACATCCTGCGTTTCCTGCACTTCAGTGCCAATAAAACCTGTCATCTAAGAGGCCACCCAGCATGGGTATGTGTAAAAATACACCCCAAAACACATTATACTATTTCTCCTGAGTATGTCGATAGTGTGACACTTTTGTACAGCCTAGGTGCGCTAAGGGGCCCAAAGTCCTATGAGCACCTTTAGGCTTTACAGGGGTGCTTACAATTTAGCACCCCCCAAAGTGCCAGGACAGTAAACACACCCCACAAATGACCCCATTTTGGAAAGTAGACACCCCAAAGTATTCAGAGAGGGGCATGGTGAGTCCATGGCAGATTTCATTTTTTTGTAACAAGTTAGCAGAAATGGAAACTTTTTTTTATTTTATTTTTTTTGTCACAAAGTGTCATTTTCTGCTAACTTGTGACAAAAAATAAAATCTTCTATGAACTCACTATGCCTCTCACTGAATACTTTGGGATGTCTTCTTTCCAAAATGGGGTCATTTGGGGTTATTTATACTATCCTGGAATTCTAGCACCTCATAAAACATGACCGGTGCTCAGAAAAGTCAGATATCAAAAAGCTTCAAAATGGGAAAATTCACTTTTTGCACCATAGTTTGTAAACGCCATAACTTTTACCCAAACCAATAAATATACACTTATTGGATTTTTTTTTATCAAAGACATGTAGCACAATAAATTTGGACAAAATGTATATAGAAATTTTACTTTATTTGAAAAATGTCAGCACAGAAAGTTTAAAAAAATCATTTTTTTGACAAAATTCGTGTCTTTTTTGATGAATATAATAAAAACTAATAATCACAGCAGCAATCAAATAGCACCAAAAGAAAGCTGTATTAGTGACAAGAAAAGGAGGTAAAATTCATTTAGGTGGTAGGTTGTATGACCAAGCAGTAAACAGTTAAAGCTACAGTGGTCTTAATGTAAAAAAAAAAGTGTCTGGTCCTTAAGGGGTTTTAAAGGGGAATTGAAGTAAGAGGTATATGGAGGCTGCTATATTTATTTCCTTTCAATTAATACCAGTTGCCTGGCAGCCCTGCTGGTCTATTTCTCTGCAGTAGTATCTGAATAACACCAGAAACAAGCATGCAGCTAGTCTTGTCAGATCTGACTTTAAAGTCTGAAACACCTTATCTGCTGCATGCTTGTTCAGGGGCTATGGCTAATAGTATTAGAGGCAGAGGATCAGCAGGGCTGCCAGGCAACTGGTATTGCTTAAAAGGAAATAAACATGGCAGCCTCCATATACCTCTCTCTTCAGTTCCCCTTTAAGACTGCAGTCCTTAAGTGGTTAAAATACATGTAAACACATACAAATAAGAAGTACATTTCTTCCAGAGTAAAATAATCTATACATTATTTTTCTCCTATGTTTCTGTCACTTACAGTAGGTAGTAGAAATCTGACATGTTTTGGACTAGCTCAGTGATGGCTAACCTTGGCACTCCAGCTGTGGCAAAACTACAAATCCCATCATGCCTCTGGCTCCCCAAGATATGCATAGAGCTGTCAGAGTATTGCAATGCCTCATAAGACTTGTAGTTCCACCACAGCTGGAGTGCCAAGGTTAGTCATCACTGGACTAGCTCATCTTCTCATGGGAGAATTAAGGCTTTTCTTTATTTTCAAAAGCATTTAGTGAATTGTAGTTGCTCAGTCCAACTGCCAAAAAAGGTGTGCACGGAGCAGGGAGGCCGGCCAGCACCTTTGTATAAATAATTTTCAGGGAGTGGCTTTACAAAGAATAAAGAAAGGCCTTGCTGAGAATCCCCCACAATGAGATGGAGTAGTCCAAAACCTTTTGGTTCTGTCAGATTTCAACAACCTACTGTATATAAGTGACTGCAATATAGGAGAAAATGAATTCAAGGCTCGTTTTACTCTGGAAGAAACATACTTCTTATTTGTATGTGTTAACATGTATTTTACATTTTACAGTTTTTCGAGATAGTGGTCATTTAATAAATCAGGGCCAGTACATTATAATAAACATTAAAACAAACAAACAAACAAACAAAAAAAGCAATTCCAAAAAACTGCATAATGTGATCCAATACTTCTGCATCTCACCTACAGTAAGTACGGATCAGGTCGTCTCATGGCCTGATCTGCGCCAAGCTGTGCCTGGCTTGGACGCCGCCATAGACCGTAATGTTAATACGGCTAGTTTTTTTTACATGACCTAAAAGTTTCAGCTCACCCTGCGCCCAACTGAACGACGACAAGGTCATATGCACGCCAGTAAGCAAGACTTCTGTTTTTCTGTTTGGAGTTTTCATGCTTTATACATTATGGTAAGTAAAGTAAAACACACTATAACATCTTAGAGTGTATGAAGCAAGTTCAGTCTCTCTCAAAAATAATTATAGTTGAAAAAAAAAGTTGAGTTGCTCTGAATAGTTCTGCTGTAAAGGGAGGCCATCAAACAAACCACAATACAAGGAAAACAAGCCAGGTGATGAGCTGTGCGAGTCTGGCACGACTGATCGTCCATGTGAATGAACCCTTACATAATTAAATGGGTTTTTATTTCACTTTATTTTCATTACAGCGAGGCTGTTTATTCAGCAGGGTTATTAACCTTCAGATAAGTTTACGTAACTAGCTACTACATGCCATTGTGCAACTTTCACTTCAGCCTTCCAGCATCCTTTCTCTGCCTTTTAGTTGTTTATGTCAGTGTAGAAAACGCTTTTTATTTCTGTTGGCTTTGACATTACGGAGAGTGAAGCAGAAGAAATTAGATCCCCTCATTTTATCATGGCTGTGATGGGAGACTGGAACAGAAAATATAATATGGAGATGTCACAGCTGGAGTCTTCAACAAATACAAGGAGGCACAGAAAGTACAATCAAGCCAACTATTTGTGAAAATTGCAAATCATGGGACTCCATAGGAAAATTTAGATTAAGCCCATGGCCCTGCACACCCAGATAACATTCACCTTATAGTCACATGCATGCGTACAACATAAAGAACACACATTTGGAAGTGCAGATACATAGATAGCCAGTAGCCACAACTGTAACTTGGCCAATAAAACAGAATGCACATATGCAGAGACTGCAGATAAATTGCAAGAGAACACAATTTTGAAAGTCCTGTGCAATCCTCACTTCCTGTGTGGAAGCCTTGGGAACACCATTTTGTTTTGGAGAAATGTCATACTCAGTACAACCTTCCCCCAGACTCAATCTGTGAGCACCTGCTTATTTTCCTAATCCCCCATGGTGTTGTCTCTGAACCCCAATGCCTGATTAAAGTACAAATGTGTGGTGGCCACATGTGTAAAGAGCACACAAAAATATGGAAAGGACAGTGCACAGGGTACAGACAACATTGGCAACATATACTCCTAGTCTCCAGTATGGCTGTAGTTATAGGTGGCCACATATGGCCACCGGTGTCTGAAACAGAGACAATCACCTGAGGGACAACAGGCAGGGGCAGCACTAGATGCAATTAACTTTTGGTACATATTTACCTGTTCCACCTCTAAAGAGTTCTGCTTTTTGGAGTTGCTCTCGACATACTGCAGGTGCTACCACGGTGCACTGATATACTGTACAATATTGTATTTTTAATGTTGTTATCATGGACATGTTACTTCAACTTTTCTGCCTCTGAGGAAGCGAAGCGGCTCTTATGGAGGCTGTGAAATATGTTTCAGGCTGTTTGTTGAAATTATTGCACTTTACCGTGGCGATTTTAGTTTTATGGATTTAGGACTGTCCTGCCGTCATTTTTTACACTTTATAAAAAGTATTACATTTTATATTGTACATTTATGTTTGGCCTAAAGAAAACCTTGCTTTTATTTTATTTCTGCTACTACGTACAGGGCTGCTCATCAGGATTCCAAACTTTTTTACGCTATCCGGATCGGATTCCGCTATGTGTGAATATTTGGCAGCATACCCCGGATATCCGATATCAGGATCCGAAATACTGTAACTAAGGAGCTGATGTCCTTGAGCCAATCAGAGGGCTCCCAGCAGAAGCCCTAGCAACCAATCACAGAGGGGAACCCTGGCCAGCCCCACGTGACCTCATTGAGCCAATCAGAGGGCTCCCAGTCTAAACCCTGGCACCCAATCAGAGAAATGAGCACTGGTCAGCCCCCCTGTATAATAAGGCAGGCTGCCATGATGAGACATATCGTCTTAGCTTGCTGAATGCTCACTGAGAGACATGCTCCAGTGCTGGTGGCCTACCAAGGGCTGTACACAGTTATAAACCTAAAGCTGTTCAGTGATTAACCCCTTCACTACTATCACTACACTACTGTTAAATCGTTAATTAGCTTGATTGATGTCATAGTGTGACAGTCAGAGTGTGTGCTCCAGTGCTGCTGGGCCAAGGGCTGTACACAGTGATAAGCTTATTCAGTGATTAACCCCTTCACTATCTCTACACTACTACTGCTGCCTGCTGGCCAGCTATTAGCCTTAGGTATAGGTTAGGTTAGGGATTAGGGGATAGGCTTACTGTGTTATTGTGTAGTTGGTACTGTAGTACTGCAGTCAGTGTGCTAGTAGTTGTTAGAGTAGTAGTACTACTGTGTTAGCTTTCTACAGAACTGCTGTGCTGTGAGCAGTGCCAGTGTGACAGTTAGTGTGCACTAGTGTCTTCTCCTCTGCTGTCTGACTGTCACTCGGCACTTGCCACGTGTAACGTGGCACATGCCACGTGTTACGTGGCACTTGTCAACTGGCACTTGCCACGTGTCACGTGTCACTTGCCACATGTAACTTGGCACGTGTCACGTGGCACTTGCCAAGTGTTACGTGGCACTTGTCACGTGTCATGTGGTACTTGCCACGTGCCACTTGGCAAGTACCACGTGACAAGTGCCATGTGACATGTGCCACGTGACACGTGCTAAGTGCCAATTGCATCATGCCATGTCCGGCATGCTCCTGGCACACATTACACCTGCTGCTGCTGCATTGCCCTGCTCCTGCTGCCTGTGCAGCTCCCACCGCCAGGCCAGGGTGCCACAGGCCACTGATACCACCTATATTTAACCCAAAACACAATTGCTGCTTAAGTTTTTGGAGGTGTCTTGGCTGAAAACTGTCATGTTGTGTGGTTGGACTTTGGACACAATGTGGGCTGCACGACCGCTGTCTGGAACCTAGGCCTAATGTTAATTGACAGCCATTTTTTTGGGGGGGGGGGCGGGATTTTAAGTCCCCACATCATCAATTAGTGTTCCCCTTTACAAAAATAATGATGCTACATGCCTCATATACCCTAAAACGTTTTTTTTAAAGCAATTTAAAGGCCACTTCCGTTTTTTCTATCCGGATATCCGAATTTGCCCGGATATCCTGGATACTAGGGTCGGATATCCGATTCGGATTCAGATTGGAAAATTTTGAAATCAGATATCCGACCCGGATCGGATATCTGGGTATCCACACCCGGGTCAATCCGGATATTGAAAAGGGGTATCCGAGCAGCACTGATTACGTAGTCAGTCCTGCATTAGGTTACTTTAAAATTATATATAAAACTTCTGTGGCACAAAACCCCTTGACTGAGCTCTATTGGAGTCCCAGTAACCGAAAAAATATTTTTTCCTGAAAAGAGATTTGGGACACTGTAAAAACAGATTGTTAATAATAGCCAGAGAGATGACTGAGGAACAATGGCAGCATAGAGAGGTCTGTGATAATGATATTGGACCTCAGTGATCTCACCAGGCGGAGGTCAAGAAAGAGGGAACTGCAGCAAATCACACTCACCAACACTTTTATGACCAGTATCGTCATAGCTATGTCATTTTAAATACTAGGACTTTTCACTACTTCTGTGACATTGCTGCTGAGCTGATGTGCATATTTCATTTTAATTCTGCTTTAAAGAATTAAAAAAAACTTACTGAGCTGGGATATGAAAATATGGAACAAGGAAATACCTTAAATGCAATTTCATCCTATGTATTTTATTTTCCAGGTCTTCGGAAAGAACATAGTGTACTGAAAATAACTTTCCAACAACCCATATAATGTGTAGGACAGATCTTATAAGTAGTAAAATCAACCTTGTCAGGAAAAAGAAATAAATCTTGTCAGGCTCACATTTTACTATTAGCAGATTTACTTTCAACCAGCAGATGTCGCCTTAGGTCAGTAAAAGACTAATAATGCTCTAGCATAACATCAAGTAACTGAGGTCCTCTGTGGTAAAGGGTTTGTGGACCAAGCATAGAGTGGTGTAGATTTACAAAGGAAAATTTATAAAGATCAGAAATTGGTGCAGTAACTGCAGTTGCCTAAAATTTATGAAGATCAGAAATTGGTGCAGTAACTGCAGTTGCCTAAAACTGCGAATTACAGATGGATACTGATTGGTGGCTCGAGCCGCAGTAACAGGAACGCTATAGCGGGTGACAACACGTACAAAGGTTTGCGTTGACACCCTCTATAGCGTCCTGTTACCATGGTAATGCATGTAATGATACGTGTGGCAGCTCGCCGACTCCGAGTTGGCAAAAACAAAACTAGCTGTCGGCGGGGGACCAGAGGATCCAGGAGTGACGTTGAGGGCACAGGATGGCTGCAGGGGGCTGGTAAAAGCCCCAGGTAAGTGAAACTCATTGTTTTCGTAGGGTTTAGGTTGCCTTTAAATGAACCTTCAAAACTCACTTTTTCCGACAAGCATACTCTCTACCTTAGGCCATTCCCCCTTGGATCCCTGGCCAAGTACGCTGCCTCTAGGTATGACTATTGTATACTACCCCACCTCTTGTTCCCCCCCTCCCGCCTTCATTCTTTTAGAATGTAAGCACACAAAAGCAGGGCTCTCTCACACCCTTTTGTGTTTTGGAATTTTTATACATCTGTCACTGTAATCACCAATTCTGTATTTTGTACTAATTCTGTGTATTTTGTATATTGGTGTACACCTTTGTCTGTATTGTTTTGTACCCCATGTTTGTTTCTTACTTTGTACAACGCCACAGAATGTGTTGGCGCTTTATAAATCAATAAAAATAATGTTCATAATAAACATTAGCACTTTGTTGTCCATACACATATCCACACGACTGCCTTCTTCACAGACAGAAATAAAAGTGCTAATAATTATGTTTAGTTTGGAGAATCTTAGTTTAAAAAAAGTTACAGTATTTTGCACAAGCCAGTTTATCACAACAAGGTGTCTTCTGTTAAAGGACAGCACAGGACCAGCACAGAAAACAATGATGAATGTAAGTGATGGACAGTGACATTCACAAAACGTCAGGTAAATATGTTGGTTGCCTTTCTTCCCTGTGCATTTGTATGATGGAGCAAAAGACCAGTTCTGCCTGAACAGGCTTGCCGTGTTTACTTATATGAGCGCTGGGCAATTGCCCAAGCTGGATATTTTAGCATGATCACTTTGTACCCAGATCACAGCAATGTGTCTCATGTTTGCCCACTCACTCCTGCCCTCTTATTATGACACGTAAATCAGAGTTGGTAGAGACCATAGTTACTTTGTCTTATTGGATATTGTGGCTTAAAGGGACACTTAAGTCAAACAAAAAAAATGAGTTTTACTTACCTAGGGCTTCCAATAGCCCCCTGCAGCTGTACGGTACCCTCGCCGTCTCCCTCCGATCCTTCTGGCCCCGTCGGCAACTACTTTATGTTTCGGTGACAGGAGCTGACAGGCTGGGGACGCAAGTGATTCTTCGCATTTCCAGACACATTAGTACCCTCTATGCTGCTATATGGTATATGATATATGCTATAGCAGCATAGATGGCGCTATTGTGGCCAGGAACGCTAAGAATCGCTCGCGTCCCCAGCCTGTCAGCTCCTGTCACTGAAACAGGAAGTGGCTGCCGGCGGGGCCAGGAGGATCGGAGGGAGACGGCGAGGGCACCGGACAGCTGCAGGGGGCTATTGGAAGCCCCAGGTGAGTAAAACTCATTTTTTTTGTTTGACTTAAGTGTCCCTTTAATTACTGCCTTTTCATTGGTATTTCTTGATGCAGCTCACTGATATGCATCCGTTGATCTGCTCCCCAACATGATCAATACATATTACTACATTTCACAATGAATTCTGATCAACAACTTGATTGAAATCTATCAACCAATGTTTTTATCAGGCATGGTCGGAAGAGCCAATTTCCGATTCCGCGGTAATTCCGCATACCGCCACTACCGAAATTCCGCTTCCGCTACATTCCGGTGGAATTCCGTTACATTCCGCGGAATTCCGCGATATTCCACCACGTGCACTTTCCGTATTTTTAACCGGACTTCCGTAATTTTTAAACGGATTTCCGTAAATTTAGGAGGAAATACTCAATCGCTCATTTGAAATATCTATTGTTAATAAAATTGATTTGTATTTTGTAAATTTGGATAAAAAAAAGGTTGAAACCGTTATTTTAGCGCGGTAACTTTCCGCTGATTATGATTGGTCAACTCATTCCGCATCTCCTGATTGGTCAATTCATTCCGATTCCGATTTTGCCGGAATTCCGAATTCCGGATTGCAAATTCCGAATTCCGCGGAACCATCCGGAAACCCCAATTCCGACGGAATTTCGGAATTTTAGCTTCCGCGGAATTCGGAAGCCCATGCCTGGTTTTTATTTGTTTGATTCCATGTATTTTTCAAATTGGCCTACAAAATTTTGCATATGTTATGGCCTGCTTTACACAGTACAGGGCATGCTGTAAACTACTGTTGGGAAAACTAATGTCCTGTAATATCGGACCTAAAACATTATGGTACCATTTCCATAGACAGAGTTAGGCCCCGTTTACACTTAATCAGTTGGTATGCGTTAGTGTGCATTAGTGTGCGTTAGTACGCGTTAGTGTGCGTTAGTGCGCGTTGGTACGCATTTTTCCATAGCAGTGCATTGGGAAGAAGATTTCAGTTAAAACACGTTAAGTGTAAAAGAGGCCATAGAAAATTTGGGCGTTACTTTGAAAATCAGTTTTCTTTCAGTTATAACTGAGAGCAACTGATTAATAGAGATGTCGGCGAACGATTCCCGAACCGTTCGCCGGCGAACACCTCACCCTGGTAGTAGTACGGCTGCGCTGGCACAGCAGTGCACGTCCTAGATCGTGCTCCTGTTGCCGGGCACTTTCTGCGCATGTGCGTGACGTCATGAGTGACGTCACGCTCATGCGCAGAGAGTGCCAAGCAACAGGCGCGCGATCAAGGACGCGCACCGCTGGGCCAGCACAGCCGTACTTTTCCGGGTCATAGCGACCCGGAAGTAGTACAGGCACATAGAGATTTGCCCGCGAACAGTTCGGGCCATCTCTACTGATTAAGTGTAAAAGGACCCTTACACTTTAAAAAGCATTGCCGGCGAACACCTCACCCTGGTAGTAGTACGGCTGTGCCGGCCCGGCAGTGCGCGTCCTAGATCACGCTCCTGTTGCCGGGCACTTTCTGCGCATGTGCGTGACGTCATGAGTGACGTCACGCTCATGCGCAGAGAGTGCCCAGCAACAGGCGCGTGATCAAGGACGTGCACTGCCGGGCCAGCGCAGCCGTACTACTATGGGTCATAGCGACCCGGAAGTAGTACAGGCACATAGAGATTTGCCCGCGAACAGTTCGGGCCATCTCTACTGATTAAGTGTAAAAGGACCCTTACACTTTAAAAAGCATTGCCGGCGAACACCTCACCCTGGTAGTAGTACGGCTGTGCCGGCCCGGCAGTGCGCGTCCTAGATCACGCTCCTGTTGCCGGGCACTTTCTGCGCATGTGCGTGACGTCATGAGTGACGTCACGCTCATGCGCAGAGAGTGCCCAGCAACAGGCGCGTGATCAAGGACGTGCACTGCCGGGCCAGCGCAGCCGTACTACTATGGGTCATAGCGACCCGGAAGTAGTACAGGCACATAGAGATTCGCCCGTGAACAGTTCAGGCCATCTCTATTGATTAAGTGTAAAAGGACCCTTACACTTTAAAAAGCATTGCTGACAAAGATTTCTTCTTCCATAATCTATAGTATCTCCCGTAGCTCATAGTATCACTGATGGGAGAGAGGGGAAGTAAAGAGCATCACAGTCAGTCCGCTTATTCTTGAAAATGTCCAGGAAGTCCATTGCCTAATTAACACTCATGAATATTTAACAGCTTTCCAAACCACATGTAAAAAAGATTAATGGTACGGAACTTTAATGTATAGTGGGATAAACGTAATGTTTTTATGAGGTATGATCAATGCACCGTCATATTTCTGTAAGTCTTCTTTTAAAGAGCAATAAAATATTGTTTTAAGCTAGTTGCAAAGGAAATTGGATAGAAGCCTGTGTAGTTTTTATCACTGTCTATATTCTAAAGCTGATAATAGAAAACAGTGGATGAGAAGTTAAAACCTACAGAATCTGCAGTATGGTGAGTCTAGGTTTAAAGTGAACCTGAACTCAGAACTTCCTCTCTGCTCTGAAAGATACGCAACAGCATAATAACCTTTAAACAAAAAAACATGCATTTGTTACACTGATACAATTCCTAAATTAAATCTGCACTATTTCTACTTTCTGATTCATGGAAGCCGACATATTGTTTACATCTTGGGCTTTCAAATGAGCCTATCTGCCATCTTTGCCGTAGCAGTCATGTGACACAGGACACAAAGTGCAACTTGTACAACTTGTGATTAAACACATTAGACAGGCTCAATTCTCTAAATACATACAGGGTGTATTTCTCTATGTTTCCCTCTGTCCTGTGCAAAAGTTCAGGTCCACTTTAATTGCTGAATCAGTTGCAGCAGTGAGCTTAATCGCCACCTACAGCTTATGTACATCACAAGTGAAGGAAATTTTCAAGTTTCCCGCTGGGTCAGTTTTCATCTATTCCTTTTAGCTGAAAACTTTTTCACAACGGACGTCTGCATCCAAGTCATACAAAATAGCACAAAAATGCATAGCATTTGAAAAATAAGTTTAAAACAACTGATCATTTAAGGACCAATTTTTTTTATCTACCATCAGTGTAAACCAGCCTAGCTCACACAGATAACCCTGGCCAGAAAGTAATATTTTATCATCACTACTTTATAAGTCATCAACATATTCCATAGCTCTGTAGATGGATCAAAGAAATTCAGTTTCGTGACATGGTGGTGAAGTGAATACAGTGATTGGAAGAAGAATTTGAGCCTCTGCTGATTTTGCTCGTTTGCCCTCTAACCAGTCTTTAATTGACGTGGGTTTATTTTAGCAGTGAGAGATAGAGTAACGACAAAAGGACACTCAAAAACGCAGTGCCCCAAAGATTCCAAACTAGCCACCATGCCAAGACCATGGAGCTGGGACACAATTGTAGACCTGCACAAGGCTGGACTGGGCTACAGGACTATCGCCAAGAATCTTGGTGAGAGACAACAGGTGGCAATTGGCATGAAAATCCACAAATGGAAGAAACACAATGGAAGATCTCACGTTATAGAGCTGCAGTGATCATAAGGATGGTGACAAAGCAGCCCAAAACGACATGGGGAAAACTTGTCAATGATTTCAGGGCAACTGGAACCATAGTCATTAAGAAAACCATTGGTAACACACTATGTCGTGGAGCACTCAAATCTTGCAGAGCCCGCAAGGTCCCCCTGCTCAAGACAGCACGTGTACAGCCCCATCTGTAGTTTTCCAATGAACATCTGAATGATCCAGAGGAGAACTGGTTGTGTGGTCAGCTAAAACCAAAATTGAGCTCTTTGGAATAAACTCAACCCGCCATGTTTGGAGCAGGAGAAATTATGCCTATGACCCCAACAACAACACCCCCACCACCAAACATGGAGGAGGACAGATTATGCTTTGTGGGTATTTTCCTGATGAGGGGACAGGACACCTTCACCTCAAAGGGAAAATGGACATGTACCATCAAAACCCTCTGTGGCACAGTTAGTGACATGAATGTGCACTATGTAAAAGTCCTGTGAATGCTGTCATTGCTATATATATATATATACTTAATACTAGTACTAAACTACAGGTAGTCCCTGACTTCTGAACAGTCAACTTGTGGATGACCCGTGGCTGCAAATGGCTCAAAATGCCAAATTTGATTCTGTGTGATTATGAACAAGTGAAAAACCTTTTTTTTCAAAAACACCTTGCAGTTTTTGAGAAAATCTATTTTAAAAATTCGAACACATTTTTTCAAACCAACACTGGAGGCACAGGTGGGTACAGAGAAGGTACATGGGACAGAGATGGCATAGTGTTTGGACTTATGGACAGATTCATGTTAAGAACAAACCTACAGTCTCTATCTTAATCGTTTACCGAGGACTACCTCTACATAATTTATATAAAGACACATGGCAAAACATAAGAGCAGCATGGTGGTGTAGTGGTTAGCGCTCTCGCCTTGCAGTGCTTGGTCCCCGGTTTGAATCCCAGCCAGTTCAACATGTGCAAGGAGTTTGTATGTTCTCGCCATGTCTGTGTGGGTTTCATCCCACATCCCAAGAACATACAGATAAGTTAATTGGCTTCCCTCTAAAATATTGGCCCTAGAGACTACAATAAATACCATACATACATACATACATAGACACATGACTATGGTAGGGATTAGATTGTGAGCTCCTCTGAGGGACAGTTAGTGACAAGACTATAGTCTCTGTACAGCGCTGCGTAAGATGTTGGCGCTATATAAATACTAAATAATAATAATTAGAGTTTACAATCTTCTGTGATGTCTTTGGCTTTTTGGATGTACTGTAGATGTGACAATGGATAATGTAGATGTGACAATTCATTTTTTAAACTAACTTGTATTGAAAAAGGGCGGATCGATGTGCACATGCATGACAATGATATTGTGCATGGCATGTAGAGGAACGGCCATGATTGCCAGGCTTTTCCAGGACTTCTGCCCATCCCTCTGCACCAGTGTGAGGGCAGGTAAATAAGTGTATGGGAGGAGAAGTTGGGGTCAGTTCTTCATTGGCTCACAGCCATCTCAACAGCAGTGGTGAAGAGGGAGGCAGAGCCTAAAAGAAATGGAGAATTTACTTCAGAAAAAAAGGTGTAATCTAAGACAGAAGGCTGAATACAAAGAAGTTCAGACTAATATTAGTCTCAGTACTGTACAGAGGTGAATGGCTATTGCGTTTTATGGCTGCTTCCTGCTTACATAAAATATGTCCAGATGGATTTAAAGAGACCCAGAGACGAGATGATACTAAATTTATACATACCTGGGGCTTCCTCCAGCCCCATAAGCCTGGATCGCTCCCCACGCCGCCATCCTCCACTGCCTCTGTCCACCGGTACCGGGTCCCATAATTTCGGCCAGTCGACGCAAGCGCAGTGCGCTCCCTCCGTACTGCGCAGGCGCATGCGTACAAAGCCAGAGGGAGCCCCTGTGCATGCGTACAACTGGTCGCATCCGCCGGAACTGACGGGACCCGGAACCGGCGATAGAGGCAGCGGAGGATGGCGGCGTGGGAGCGATCCAGGCTTATGGGGCTGGAGGAAGCCCCAGGTATGTATAACATCTTTTTCAATTTTGCAGGTTGTCTTCGTCTCTGGTTCCCTTTAAGCCTCTCATACAAAGCATTGGTAATAAATGGCTTCTCTCTGACAGCCAACTGTTTCAGCTAACAGAATGAGTTATCACACAACAAAACAGGTTAAATGTGAATTCTCCTTTTCTGTGCATAGTTGTGACATCACCAATTCACCAGCAGGTTGGTATATTCCGTGCTGACGTTAACATCACCCTCAGCATGGAAATTAGATCCATGGAATTTGTGAGTTTCTTCTCACATTTCAAAAAATTACTTATAAGTTAAAAGATACCTCTCCCCCTAACTGAACTTAGTTTATGGTAGAGACATATGACTTTGGCAGGGATTAGACTGTGAGCTCCTCTGAGTTACAGTTAGTGACAAGACAATACACTGTTTTCACTAGAAATTGGATCGTTAGTGGCCACCTTAAAGGGACACTTAAAGGGGCACTACAGCGAAAAACTTTAAAATTTAAAATATGTGCAAACATATACAAATAAGAAGTACATTTTTTCCAGAGTAAAATGAGCCATAAATTACTTTTCTCCTATGTTGCTGTCACTTACAGTAGGTAGTAGAAATCTGACAGAAGTGACAGGTTTTGGACGAGTCCATCTCTTCATAGGGGATTCTCAGGGATATATTTATTTTCAAAAGCACTTAGTGAATGGCAGTTGCTCTGTCCAACTGCCAAAAAACTGTGTAGGGAGCAGGGAAGCTGGCCAGCATCATTGTTTAAATCCTTTTTAGGGAATATCTTTATAAAGAATAAAAGCTTTGCTGAGAATCCCCTATGAATAAATGGACTAGTCCAAAACCTGTCACTTCTGTCAGATTTCTACTGCCTACTGCAAGTGACAGCAACATAATAGAAAAGTAATTTATGGCTCATTTTACTCTGAAAAAAAAATGTACTTCTTATTTGTATGTGTTTGCACATACATTTTACAGTTTTTCACTGTAGTACCCCTTTAAGCCAGGAATAAAAAAATCAGTTTTACTTGCTTGGGGCTTCTACCAGCCCCCTCTAGCCATCCCGTGCCCTCGCAGTCACTTATGGAGCCTCCGGTCCCCGCTGCCAGCTAGTTTTGTTTTCGCTGACAGGCCCCGCCAGGGGCCTGTGCAGGCCTGGCCACGTGTATCCTTATTCATGTTCCCATCCTCAATAGCTTCCTGCACAGTCCTCAATAGCTTCCTGCACAGGCGGAGGACGCTAATGCGGATGGGAATGCAAAGAAAAATACATGTGGCCAGGCCAGTCGGTCCTGTCAGCTAAAACGAAACTAGCTGGCGGGGCGGGGGACTGGAGGCTCTGTGAGTGATTGCGAGGGAATGGGAGGGCTGCAGGGGGCTGGTAGAAGCTCCAGGTGAGTAAAACTGATTTTTTTTTTATTCCTGGCTTAAGTGTCCCTTTAAGCAGGTGTGGTGTACTCAAGCAGCTTGCAAGCTACCAATCATTTGGTTCTGAAGCTACCATAGCCATGCATATCTGTGTCGCAGTGGATACAGATAAAGTGCACGCACCTACTTGTTTCCATTTATATCACCTGTTATTGCACTGACTGTGCAGTTCACCTTTGAGAATGGTATGAACCTTTGTGTTACATTTGTTAGGGTTAGCTCACAGTGCTCAGTTGTGTTGCAGAATGATTCTGCCTGTCAGCTCACTGCCCATACAATGCTATGGGGATGTTCACTGTACTGTGTTGTAATGGCTTTCGTTATTATAACTCGCTGTATGCAGGCTTTATACTAATGTCTATGTCGAGTCTCCATTACAGTTCACACTCATTATAAGACACGCGTTATGAAATGCACTACTTTTAATCCAGCCTCCAGTAAATTAAACAAAAATAAATTAAACGTGGCTCATAAATGGCAACTGTAATGGGAGGGATATGGAGGCTGCCATATTTATTTCCTTTTATGCAATACCAGTTGCCTGACTGTCATGCTGATCCTCCGCCTCTAATACTTTTAGCCATAGACACTGAACAAGAATATGCAGATCAGGTGTTTCTGACATTATTGTGTAATGATCTGCTCAGCTGCCTGTGCAGGCAGGCAGCTTTTTGACCATTGTTTAGGTTTGCATGCTGCAGGACTCTGGAAAGAAGAGCTTCTGTCAGTTTTGCAGCTTGTGCTTGCTGAGGAATTTGCATACGTTGTCATGCAAATTGCCTGGCCACATTCATTGGAGGCGTGTACTATAAGTACTATGTGTTTCCCACAATGCTTGGCTGGTCATAAGGATTCAGTCCTGTGTAACACTCCTGGAGGAGTGGCAGCCTTACTCTCTGTTTGAAGATCAGCTTAGAGTAATTCCTGGAAAACTGCACTAGGCAGGTTTCCTTAGTGCAGTTAGGATTGCTTATCTGTTTGTTTGTTCTGTTGCGATTGTCCTGTCCCAGCGGTGGTCGACAGGAAATGGTTCTGTTCTCTGTTCTTGGAGTATAGCTGGTGCAGCGGTTGTTACCAGCTATCTCTTCTGATCTGTTTCACTTGGATCGCACTAGCATCTTGCGCTAGCGCTGTGGATCCTTCTGTTCTGTCTCCTTGGATCGCGCTAGCCACTTTCCGCTAGTGCTGTGGATCCTTCTGTTCTGCTACTCTGTACCTGGATCGCGCTAGCCACTTTCACTAGTGCTGTGGATCCTTCTGTTCTGCTACTCTGTCTGCCTGGATCGCACTCGCCTAGCGCTAGTGCTGTGGATCCTTCTGTTCTGTCTTCCTGGATCGCGCTAGCCACTTTCACTACTGCTGTGGATCCTATCTCTCGCTTGTCCCTGTTTTCGTGTGTCTGTCTTGTCTGCTATGAACGCTTGCTGGAGGCTCGGTGAGGTAACCATTAAGCAAGCGCTCGCGTCCTCTGTTTCATGTTTGTCTGTCGATGGTTAGTTAGTCGTGCTTGTCTCTATTGTGCTTATCACGTGGAGACCGCGCATGAACGCGTGCACTGTTGCGAATGAGTGCGGTGTTCGCGTTCAGTTAGCATTTGTTATTTTCCGTATCTCCTCATTGTATGATTTGCTGTGCCTTTGCTATCCTCGTACTGTTCTGATCTGCCTTGTGTCACTTTTGGCAATCGCCTTTCTTGCGGTTGCGTTTCTGTTTCGTATCTGCTGTTGTGTGTGCGCTGTCGCGGGGTGGCGACTAGATTGGCGCACACACATACAACCTGTCCCTTTGCTCGTTCTCATTCGCAATCGCTTCTCTTGCGATTGCGTTCCACGCTTCGTACAATTCCTGTCTGGCATTTGTGGAGGTACAGAGGATTGGTTCCTCTGCACTCCTCAGCGCCATCTGCCGACAGGAATTTCCCTCTACGGGTGCGTAGCACCTTTTGCTGGGTTCCTGCAATTATACGCTTGTGGAGGATTTCTGCCGTATCAGCGTACGTGTTGTGCGCTGATCACGGAGAAAGTTCCACAATCGTTACATATTGTCAGATCTGACAAGATTAGCTACATGCTTGATTCTGGTGTGATTCAGACACCACTGCAGCCAAATACATCAGCAGGGCTGCCAGGCAACTGGTATAGTTCAAAAGAAAATGGAAATAAATATGGCAGCCTCGTATTTTTCTCACTTCAGTTGTCCTTTAAACCCAATTAACCACCTGTCCCCTATGCAGCCTGGTGTAACCAAGGGATTGCACAGTCAACCGAAGAATAAAAATAGACACAATAATATAATACTAGAAGACAAAAGGATAATAGGACTTTATAAATGTGTAAATACCAAGCTTTGATATAGGTGCCTTTTTGCTTTTTCAGCAAATCACTCTCCCGAGTATCAGAGCACATAAAATCAAACAGACACTACAAAAATAAAACCCTTCTTCTTTCTGTCGCTGTTCAAAATGCTTTTCCTGGTAAAGCAACAATGTCAATGGTTATAATGGCTAGTGTCTTTCCGAGCAACAATCCTTAACCTCACCTCTAACCATCGGAACATAGCATGATCCCAGACAAAAGTATCTGTGTATCATATAGGACAAGCATGACCTCCTTGTAACTGAAAGCCTATTCAGTTTGTTGTATGCAGTTGTGTCCAGCTGATCTCCGGTAGTTGGAGAGAACTGAATGCAGCACTCACCAATCACTAGCCTAAATGGCCACTGTTTCCTAAAACCCAGAAACTAACACCTCTGTGACCTTTTCGGGACATTTAAAGAATACCTTCCAACATCACTCAAACACAGAGGTAGATACACTTTGACCCACCCTCAGCTCTACCCCGGTTATGCCTCTGGCACCTTCCTAAGGGCTGGTTCACACGGAAGCTTGGCGGCATTTACCGCCAAGCGTTTGGGACTCGTCGGCTAAACGCTCCCATTCCTGTGCATGGGAGCATTTAGCATCGCGCGGTTACCGGCGTTCCGATCCTGTTTTAACGCGTAGTTTCAGCTGGCCCTAGAAGTCGCATGCGATGTCCAAGGTCCCCTAGCCGCCACGGCTTCATGTCCCCTTGTGGGGATGAGAACCGTCGATCGCAACGGGAAGCCGACAATCGCCGTACCGCCGCCCACGGACAAGACGTCACAGGACGACGCTGCCTTCCGTCCATGTGAACCAGCCCTTAATGTAAAAAATACTATTTTACACGAGGCTGAGTGACCACTGACATGTTACATACACAGTTACTGCTGCAATATACCTATTGCAACTCCACTTTGGCACTTTACTACTGACAGGCAAAGGTCTGTCCACAGACAAGAAAAAAAGTGCTGACAATTAACTGGCAGATATCAGTGACAGGAAGATGCCACTCCTAGGGATATCCTTCTCAGTGAAATACTCACAAGCAGGTGTTCTCAGCAGTATTGCCAGGCAAATTGCAATAATAGGCAAATCCCAGTGACATACCAACAATCGCTGAAACCTCCAGTGACAGGGATCTCAGACACCCTGAGACCCAGTAGTTGATTACCTCTGAAGCACATACACAGTCTTGTCTGTTGTTTTCAACAGGACTCCTCCACACAACAGAAAAGACCAGTCAGCAGGCACTATGCAAATGCATTCTAACTGGACATGCAGCACACCAGCACCAACTGCAATGCCATAGCATAAGCACATGCCATTCCTTCACCCTAGGGTTGCCAGGTGTCCGGTTTTACACCGGACAGTCCGGTTTTTGTGCGCTGTGTCCGGTGCAAAAAGGCATGCTAAACCGGACAATTAAGTTGTCCGGTTTAGAGCCCCCCCCGCAGCGCAGGAGGAGAACAGCGCAGCAGAGAGAGAGCTGGGAGCAGCGGTGGAGAAGGGGGGCAATCTCCCCCCCCTTCCCTCACCTTAGGGTGCTCTCTCTCCCCCGCTGTCTCCTCCAATATGATGTGCAGGCTGGCGGGTGGCTGCGGGCGGAACTTACCTCTGTGTCGCTCCAGCGCCGGAAGTTCGGGTCCCGCAGCCGCTGAGATTCGACTCAAAAAAGATCCGGATCAAAGATCCGAATCATTCATGAGCCGGACAACACTAATCAGTCTGAATAGTGTTGTCTGGCTCATGAATGATTCGAATCTTTGATCCGGATCTTTTTTGAGTCGAATCTCAGCGGCTGCGGGACCCGAACTTCCGGCGCCTGCGACACAGAGGTAAGTTCCGCCCGCAGCCACCCGCCAGCCTGCACATCATATTGGAGGAGACAGCGGGGGAGAGAGAGCACCCTAAGGTAAGGGAAGGGGGGGGAGATTGCCCCCCTTCTCCACCGCTGCTCCCAGCTCTCTCTCTGCTGCACTGTTCTCCTCCTGCGGGGGGGGGGGGGGCACCTGGCTACCTATTCTGGGCACATATAGCCCCTGGCTACCTATTCTGGGCACATATAGCCCCTGGCTACCTATTCTGGGCACATATACCCCCTGGCTACCTATTCCGGGCACATATAGCCCCTGGCTACCTATTCCGGGCACATATAGCCCCTGGCTACCTATTCTGGGCACATATAGCCCCTGGCTACCTATTCCGGGCACATATACCCCCTGGCTACCTATTCTGGGCACATATAGCCCCTGGCTACCTATTCTGGGCACATATACCCCCTGGCTACCTATTCCGGGCACATATAGCCCCTGGCTACCTATTCCGGGCACATATAGCCCCTGGCTACCTATTCTGGGCACATATAGCCCCTGGCTACCTATTCTGGGCACATATAGCCCCTGGCTACCTATTCCGGGCACATATAGCCCTTGGCTACCTATTCCGGGCACATATAGCCCCTGGCTACCTATTCTGGGCACATATAGCCCCTGGCTACCTATTCTGGGCACATATACCCCCTGGCTACCTATTCCGGGCACATATAGCCCCTGGCTACCTATTCTGGGCACATATAGCCCCTGGCTACCTATTCTGGGCACATATAGCCCCTGGCTACCTATTCTGGGCACATATAGCTCCTGGCTACCTATTCTGGGCACATATACCCCCTGGCTACCTATTCTGGGCACATATACCCCCTGGCTACATATACTGGGACATATATACCCCTGCCTACGTATACTGGGACATTTACAATTACACCCCTGCCTACATATACTGGGACATATATACCCCCTGGCTACATATACTGGGCACATATATCCCTGGCTACATATACTGGAAACACTGGCTGTTTGTCATTATGTGCATTTAGTGGTGAAAAGCTGTCTCTTTTGTGCATTTACTGGTGAAAAGCTGTCTCTTATTATGTGCATTTACTGGTGAAAAGCTGTGTCTTATTATGTGCATTTACTGGTGAAAAGCTGTCTCTTGTGCATTTACTGGGGAAAAGCTGTCTCTTATTATGTGCATTTACTGGTGAAAAGCTGTGTCTTATTATGTGCATTTACTGGTGAAAAGCTGTCTCTTGTGCATTTACTGGGGAAAAGCTGTCTCTTATTATGTGCATTTACTGGCGAAAAGGTGTCTCTTATAATGTGCAGTTACTGGTGAAAAACTGTCTCTTATGTGCACAGGACCAGTACTACTGGTGAGGACAGTTAGTGACATGGCTATGTACTCTGTAATGTGCTGCAGAAGATGTCAGTGCGATATAAATACTATAAATTTTTTTTTTAAAAAGCCCATTGTTTAGCCCCACTCTACATAAAAGTGTGCTTCTGACTCCGCCCCTAACTCCACCCCTAACTCCACCCCCTGTCCGGTTTTCTCCATCAGCCGACCTGGCAACCCTACTTCACCCACACTAGAACACTTGAACAAACTGTTTTATTTCACATGAAAATGAGTTATCTTAGAACCAAATGAAACAAAACTGGTGAAAAAGCCAGATCATTCATATTGAGGAGGGACCTTATGGGGAAAGCTGTTTATAGCCTCTCATTCTTTAAATCTATTTTATAAGCCCTTGCTATATAAACATTATGATTAGTTCCATTTACTGATACCAACTAATCAGGCTCCAATGTTACCAAACATGTTGCAGTTTTACTAGCTGTAAAATATTTTTTGGGAATATGAATCCAACACATAATTTTTATGAAAGGAAACTGAAAACTGCTTTAGTCTAGCCAAGAACAAATATGAATTTCTCTTTTACCAAAAACAAAAGTTGCCTTCCTAAAACAAGGTATTTACAATTATTCAGATTGCAGTGAGCATATAATGTCTCCCACAATGCATCACAGCTAAATATGCAAATCAACCTTTGCTGTCCCTGGAAGCTAACCACACCTCCAGAACCGCTGGAATGCAATGATATGTCATCTTGTAAATTGTACAGAGCCACAATAATCCAACATGCATACAGACTGTTTTGGATTGATTGATTCTGATCTCTGCATGGCATGGATTAATGTGGCTATATGGGGTAGGACTTGAAACAACCAGAGTTACAGACTACCCAACAAGCTCACGGTGAACCAGAACTGCTAGGTATGTGTAAGGGGCTACAAAGGCCCAAAAAGCCCTTTCTTTAAAACACTGTGCAAAACAAAAAGTTTGCCTTCTTATACCAAAGATCATCTGAGCCCAGGCAAAAACCTGCTAAATGCATACTCACAAGAGATGGCTTATATGAGTCTTATATTCTAGCCTGCTTGCAAATCTAATGTATCTTGGAATTGGAACAATCAAATGCATTCCCCGACAATTTGGTTTGGCTCGATTTCTGGCTGCATACAATTTGCATTAATTGTGCATGGAAGCCAAAATTCTTAGCACCTCATTGGCCATCTCCAACACTCATGCAAATTGCAAGAATACATGTATGAAATAACTCGGACTAATATAATATCAGCAGCTTTATTACACACCAGTTTCTTACGCTTCCCCTTTTGTAATTTGTTGTAATCTTATATTAAAGGATCACTATCGGGGAAAAAAATGTAAAAAGTACATTTCTCCCTGATTAAAATGCACATAAATTACTTTTTCCTATGTTGCCGTTGCTTACAGTAGGCAGTAAAGATCTGACAGGTCTTGGAAGAGTTCATCTTTTTATGGGGGATTCTCAGCATCTCCTATAGTCTTTACAAAAGCACTCCCTGCAAATGATCTATGCAAAGGTGTCGGCCGCCTGCCTACTCATTTGCACACCATTTTAGCAGTTGGACAGAGCAACTGATGTTTAGTAAGTGCAATTGAAAATACAGAGAACTCTGAGAAGCCCCCATGAGGAGATGGATTAGTCCAAAACTTTGCACTTCCTATTATGACAGGAACATAGGAGAAGAGTCATTTATGGTACATTTTAATCTGGGAGAAATGTATTTCTTATATGTATGTGTTTGCATGTATTTTCAATTTTCAAATCTTTTATCAGAGCTCTTTTACTCTATGCAATTCTGATTTTGATGCAATTTTACATGCAATTCTGGTTCTGATTTATGATACAATTTAAAAAAGTCCTGCATGCTGCCTTTTTGTTGCTTTTCTTCCTTTGTTATTAGCATCCAGTAAAAATCGGAAATCGGAAACGCACATTGAATCGCTGCTCAGAATTGTGATTTACAATGTAAAAGAAGCCTAACAGTGGTCCTTAACAAGCTGAAAGAGTAACTATCGGGCATAAAATCAAAAATCAATTCTTTATTTTTATCTGGTAAACAAGTAATAAGGATGCTAACCAGGCAATCCAAAAGTTGAAATCACTATTACTTTTCTTGTTGATAAATTATCAATTCCCAGTTTACATGACTCTTATTTGGTACACAGAAAATTTGGTACACAAAAGAGAAGTTGCAGGGCATGCTGGGTTGTCTTTTTTTGCTTCTTTACTTCCCCTCAGATTTAACTAATGCAGCCTGATTGGCTGAAGCCTCTTTCCCTCCTGTTTTCCCCTCCAACACCTCTGTTCCTCTCTGATTGGCCACAATTTCTCAGGCTGAAACAATGCACTTTCTATAGTGAAGGACGGGCAAATCAGGCAGAGGAGACTAAGGGCGGATATTACATCGTGGCTGGCTTCAAAATAGCCACAGTAAATATGGAAACTGTCTAGAATAGGATTCTCTACTTTTCCTTTATAACATTCACAGGAATCATAACGTGGACAGTGCAATACATAAGTTATGTAAGTAGAGCAAGTATTTATCTACTTATATGTTTTTGTTTTTTTTCCTGAGATAGCATGGCTAACAGCTCCTCTTTAAAGCTAATGGGAACCGGGTTTGTTAACAAAAAAGTCAGATACTCACCTAAGGAGAGGGAAGGCTCGGTCCTAATGAGCCATCCCTCTCCTCTCCCAGTGGCCCCGGTGCTGTGCTGGCTCCTCCGTTCTCGTCCCATGCTGAGGGGACTTCAGAAGTCTTCGGGAGCCGAGTCCTCCTGAAGAAAGGTGGCGCACATGTAAACGCGTCACAGAGGGCGTGCATGCGCAGTGCAGAGCGGTTCGTCTTCGGGAGCACTCTGGCTCCCGAATCATCTCCGAAGCCCCCCTTCGGCCGGGAGACAGCTGTATTTGACCGAAACAGTCGAATACCACTATGGGGGAGCCAGGACAGCAGTGGACACCGGGAGAGGAGAGGGAGTGCTCTATGGGACCCAGAGCCTCCCTCTCGTTAGGTGAGTATCTGACTTTTTTTTTTTAAAACCCGGTTCCCATTAGCTTTAAAGGGGTTCTGTGGAGTGCTGCAATAAATAAAAATGGACACTTACCTGGGGCTTCTATCAGCCCCCTGTAGCTATAATGTCCCACGCTGCCCTCCTACGATCACCCGTTCCCAGCCGCTGGCACCAGTCATTTATTTGTCTAACAAGACGAATAGTGCGCATTCCCGCTCGCGTCTCCAGGGGCTTACTGCGCAGACACAGTATGAGGTTTTCTTGTACTGCGCCTGCGCAGTAAGCTCCCGGAGACGCGAGCGGGAGCGCGCAGACATGTGACACACATAATTAGACCGGGACTGGCGGCGGGGAATTAGTGATTGTAGGAGGACGGCGTGGGACATTACAGCTACAGGTGGCTGATAGAAGCCCCATGTAAGTGTCAGTTTGTGTTTATTGCAGGACTCCACAGAACCCCTTTAATGTTTAATCTAGCTATATAGGATAGAAAGTGCAGTTAATATTGCTGCTACTTAATAGTATTTTTAACGACTATCAGCTAACAGCAGTTTTGTGTTGCGTTCCTTTTGCTGCCTTGATAATCGTCCAGTACAATCATAAGAAAATCTTTCTCAGCAGGAGAGCACAAGGTCTGGAAAAGGCACCCAATCAATTCCAGGAAACATCTTAACGTGCAGCACTCCAAGAAATGACTTAACAATCAACTCTTTCATGCTAACATTTGGACACCTAACTGTGGTTCTAATCTCTGACCTTCTCTCATCCCTATGAATATATTAAAAGGTATTCGGGCAATTAACTTTGACAGCTGCAGCTGTACAGCGCCATGCGTTACAATAAAACAGCTGTCGTCTTTACCAACATTTGTTTGGCATCAAATCCAAATGAAAGTTGTATTTTCAAAGATAGGTATGCTATATTTAGATGGTGGTTGTTGATCTGCAGAGCTAGACTTACAAAAAATAATAGGAAACTAGAGCTCCATTTAATACATTGAGCATTTTGAACATATGGTTGCATGATGAGAACTAGCTGTGACAGTAATTAAAGGTAAACAGCATACAACAGAGAATGTAGATTGGAGACAGCCTTGGTACAAAGAAGTAGTGTGAGCTGCCTATGAAGTTCATTGTTCTCGGTGCATTCCCTCCTGCCATAGGTTGTCACGGTTCCCTCCTTGGGACTGGTCCACTCATACCAGCATGCAAGCAAGCAATTTATGCATAGAGCTTGAAATTTAGATTTGGAGCAATTGGGGCTCTTAACCTTGAAATAAAGGGAACACACACATACAGGATATGCATCAAACCTGCTATTCAAGGGGCTACAGAATCCCTCTTATATAACTGCAATAATGGACTATAGTTATTTATGGGTAGGAGAGCTATAGCTTGAAGCCTGGTGGCCATGCTACACAGTCAATTCCATGCACTAAACACTATCTTCAGGTAAAATCCGAAACCCTTTCATATGTCGGAAAGAAGGTTATAGAGAGGGATACAATCCCCCCACCCCCCATTGAAATATTACATGCCTTGCTGTTGTGCTTGCTGATTCACCGCCTCTAATGAAGATCAGGCATTTTGACTCCATTGACAACATGATTGTACTTTGTTACTGGGTGAGAAAACACTGAAACCAAACAACTAGCGCGATCAATAGGCAGTGGCATTTTTCAAACAGGTCATAAAGATGATAGTCCTATGGTCCTATCACTACCGATTTTCTCTTAAAATACACCTTATGGCTTACACTAATGCATTTGAAATTCACTCAAACACATACAGTGTACCTGCTTTCATTCATTTTTGCAGAGTTCTGTTTAGCTAAAGAGGTACCTTAATGACATATAGTAGAGAATGTAATAAATTATTCAGTATACCCGTTTTATTGATTTCAGCATGAAAAACGCTTCTGATATGTATCTGTTGCTGTATATTGATATGCAACACTGCCCACCCAGTGAAGTTCAGTCTATGCTATTATGTCCTGTAGCACTCTGCCCCAGAGCACCCTGGGAGACACCAAGTGATGTTTCTGTCCACTACACAGAGGGAAAAGAAAAACATTCCACAGCTTGCCACCAGTAAAGAAGACAGCATCACAGATATGTTTTAGAATGTAAATCCGGTTAAGGTAAGAGTTTAGCATTCGCCGACATTGTAAAATTAATTTACAAATGAATATTGCAATTTTTTTTTAAAAAAATGCTGTTTTATTAATTGATTTATGTACATCAAAGTTCCTCTTTAAAGTGTACCTGAAGTGAAATTCGGGAGAATTTCTGGAAAAATTGTATACTCACCTTAGACTCGCTGTTTTAGGACTGGGACCGTCTGAACCTATTTGACAAGGGCTTATCAAATAAGTTTGTGTGGCCGCACTCCCATCCATGTACAAGCGTGGCCACACTGCGTAGGCACAATGAGGCCTGTGCAGTAGCTACTGCGTTACGTAGGCAGAGGTTGTCAGTGCCCTTGCTAAGTGTGCAAAGAGGAAGAGGGTCTCGGCAGCCATCTGTGTACTCAAGAAGTATCTACTTTACTTAGGTAATTATGTAACTTTTTTGTTCTTGAAAATCGCGTTTGCTTTAAAGCACGATACATTAAGGGTGTAAAAAGAAGCATATCCAATTTATTTTACACACATTTTGGGGAAAAATATTTTTTTAAATTATAATGAAATTTTGTGGAAGACATATTAATATACATTAGCTGTATTTGGAAAATGAAGAATCATATTTTGTAGTGAGAACATGTTTGAAAGAGCTGCAAAACAGACTCACTGACTTGATCTTTGAATTGGCCAAAAAATAACGAAAGAATCCCTGATGTAATGCTATACAAAGGAAGCATAAAATGTGAAAGTTTGGTTCTCTTGGGTTGTGGAAAACAAAAAAAATCACATCTGTCCAAAACGTGTATTGTTTAGAAATAACACGGACTATAAATCATAGAAAACACAATCATAAAATCAGTGAGAAAATACTGCACAAAGTAATGCCAAAACTCAAAAGTATTTCATGCAAACACGTCAAGAAAGTGGATATTTCTGTAAGAAGTAATCCAGACTTTACAGCTATGATACATCTATGATTGTGGGATTCTCCGGGGCAGATGGATTTGTATAGATGAGGGGTGTGTATTACCACCTAATCCCAACATTCTCAGCCAAACCAAATTACAATCTTCTGACTATGGGAACTGGCAAACAAATCTACCCCACAGTTCTCAGGAACAACATTTGACCAGACAAGCTAAATAATAGGACCTAATTTTTCTGGTTTACACTATGAAGCCTGTGCTGGAAGTGTTTTTCATCTGCCTTGGCTTAAACCTATATGCTTGGCTGAGTCAACTTTGTAAGTTTTTAGAATATTCTGCAATATTCTGATGATCTCCTCTCCCCATTAGGATTTCCCCCTCCTTCAACATCTTCAAGAAGGCCCTCAAAACTCACCTTTTCACTCTGGCTTCCCTACTCCCCTCCCTCACTTGTGCTCTAAACCCACAGCTGAACTCTGGTTCCGTGTCCCTACCTCTCCCTGTAGATTGTAAGCCTTCGGGCAGAGTCCTCCTCCTTATGTCTCCTACCCGTTCACGCACCTCCATTACCATACACACATCCTATGGATCTGAGTGAATTCTTGAGTGAACTCGACTTGCCTAATCTCCATGCTCCCATCCAGCGACTAACTAAGCATCAACTTGTACTCATACTGTGCTGCATGATCTGGTTTCTATATATTCCTGTATTGTCTTACTGCTGTATGTCACCCCTAAATATTTCCTGTAACCTTAACTAATGTCCAGTGCTGTGTAATATGTTGGTGCTTTATAAATACAATAAATAAAATAAATATCCACCCCTGTGGGCAATCATTGCACACTGACATAAGGGACCTGCCTCTAATGTCTATAGAAATCTTCAGCGTGACATTGCTTACCTCACTGTCCTTGATTTACCAATTGTCTGGCATTACCAAGCAAAGGTCTGGCTGGACACAGCTGCCTTATGAGGTGATAACTAGCATTTTGCCATTGGAAATGCTTATTATCATACATTAAGACTTTCCACATTACTGAAGACGCAATGCTTGAGCGAGCATTTATCTTTCTCTTCTCTATGGAAAATGGGAAGAAAGTGTTAACAGCTAGTATGTCCTGTTCTCCCTTTGCCCAATTTGCAAGGTACGTCAAGGCAAGTCCTGGCAGGTTCAAGGAAGGACAACTGTCTTACTGTCTGTCATCCTTGGTGACACTTCTGCCCATTTATGGATATTATGACTGTCGCTCTCTCTTATTTTCTCAGTGTGCTTACATTCCATTCTTTATAGAAGAAATGTGACAATTCTGATTGCTTCATGTCTCTTCTGCTTACAGTTATCTGTGTCAATATAATAGGTTTCCTGAAAAAAAGATAGACCTATTTTATTTACTATTTACAGTAACAGGACTGCTATGCCATGCGTCTTTAAGGACCATATGATATGGACCCTGAATATTGGGTTAATAATTAACAAACAAAATACTGATAGTGGACTCCCTAGCTGTCCTAATCCTTGCCCACCTTAACATTGACCACTGGCCTTACTAAGTGACCTTTCCCTCACAAGAACCTTTCCCCTTGCGCTAACTAAAATGGCACTGACTCCATTCTTTCACCTAATCCCACCTTTAACCACTTAAATGATTTCAAAAACTAAGTTAAAGCCATAGTTAAACCAAACCTAACCCAATACATTCATGGTATTCATAAAAATTGTACACTAACTGTAAACTGACCCTAGCAATTAATTAGACATTTAAATGAACTGTTAATTCTACAACCTTGACATCCCTATTCCCCAAAACAATACATACTTATCAGGGCAGGAAATCTGAACACGTAAATCCACTTGCCATTTTTTCAAGGTCATGGGGTGCCACTTACAAACTGCTTCACTTCTTTATATATTTTAGTCATCTGCTTGACTGGATAAACAGTTTCATATGGTTTGGGTTACTGTGGTGGACATGTAAGCCTAAAAGCTCCTCCATGACTCATTTGAATGGTTCAATGTTCTCCATAAAAGAGTTGGGATAAGGGAAATAAAAAAACAGGGACACCAGTAGCCCAATATAATGTGGTATGCAATTAGCAGAAGTGAGTAAACAGATGTAAGCAAATGGATACTCACAAACCTGGGTTCCTCCCAAGCAACCACTGTAATAACATGTGGGTAGGTCTCCATCCCAACTAGCCTTTGTAGTTACTGGCAGTAATCCAAATATTTGTATTTAATTTGTAGTTACTCGGGGTTGCTCTCAAAAAACAAGATTATTTATAAAGAACGTTAAAAAATCAACTACCAACAGGGGTGATTAACTGGAAAAGTATTTAATAGAGGTGCCCAATAACAAGGATAAAGTATTCAAAAACAGATAAAAAATAAGGCAAGTGGTAGCTCACCTTCACACTGTTGAAGGATCACAGTTTTGTTTATATTAGTAGCACAATAAAGACAATGAGCCTGATCCAATTCACTTTTTCCCCTAAATCTTCTCCTAAGAGATACTTTTTCATCTTCTTTTGCACTCTGCAATTGAAAACAAGTTGCTGAAAAAGTACTGTCAACATTATCCTGAGTATTTTTTTTTTTGCTTGCTGGTGACTTAAAAGGCATTTTATTTATAATGTGAAAATATCACCTAGGAGAAAACTTGAGAGATAAAATGAATTGGATCGGGCCCAATGTGTTTCACAGTATATGCACCACTTTTTCAGGTCAGTTCCAAGTGCCTTTCAAGTTTAGCAGTAGAAGCCACGTTTTGCATTTCAATACCTGCAAAACTGATACATTCTGCTTTGTGTAATTCTTCAAAAATAAAAAAGATAGGCTTTAAGTCTAGAGCCACCTAATCATCGGAGGCGTTGGTGGTCTTATCAGAAAGATCTTGTCTTCTGGGTGGTACAGTAGTAGCATAATTTGAACTGTTCAAAGAGTCTGGATCTGTGGTCAGATAGGTCATCAAAAATGTCCATCTGTAGAATTAGTAAAGGAGATGGTCTTCAACCATATGAGCCTGTTGAACAGATGGACGTGGAAGTTGTCTGTTTGTAAATATGCATTAAACAATAATGGAAATAAGAGATGTTTATCTGTAGAGTTAATAAAGGAGATGGTCTTCAACCATATGAGCCTGTTGAACAAGATCTTTAGGATTAGATGCTTTTGCCTACCACTACTGAACTGTGAGGAACTGACCTGAGTAAGCAGTACATATACCATGAAACATGTTTGACTTTATTGTGCTACCATTATTAATAAAACTGTGAAACCTTGAACAGTGGTCTACATTATGGTACGCAGGGACGGATTTAGGCCAAGGCCACCTAGGCCATGGCCTAGGGCACCACAGGAGCAAGGGCACCAAAGCAGCAGGCTAAACTGGTGTAGCAGTTGCATGCTTGTAAATGCTGCAATGCAGGGAGATCAGGCAAGCGCATGACCACGGTACTCTGCTTCTAGCTGCTAGTTTGCATTGTGGCCAGTGGCTATGGACTTTGGCAGTATTGGAGACCAAAAGAAAGAGGAAGCTTCTACACTGGAGATGAGGTGATAACTGCTGCAGTGTGAAGGCGAGCTAACTACCTATACTAAAAGAGGGGTGGGAAAAGGAGGGATTAAGGTAGTCATCTGGCTACCTATACTGGAGGGAAAAGGGGAGGGGTCATCTGGCTACCTATACTCGGGGTGGGAGGGTCATCAGGCTACCTATATTAGAGGGAAGGGGGAGGGGACATCCTGCTACCTATACTAGAGGGGAGGGGGGAGGGGTCATCTCGCTACCTATACTGAAGGGGGGCAGCTGGTGACAGTGGCCTTGGGCAGTAAAGAGTACTAATCCGGCCCTGATGGTACGCCAACACTTGCCTTTTTTTAAAACAAAACCTTGTTTTGAAACATTTAATACTTTTTTTCGAGGGGCCTCTATCATATACTGTTCTTAAAGCGGACCCAAACCAAGAATTTTTTTGATTCAAAATATTTAGTTGCACCATTCTGACACATACAAAGATAAATAAACACTCCTTCAAGCCTATGAGCATTTCAGTGCCTGCTTTTCACCCTTCTCTTTACATAAACAAAAGTTTGCTTTTTTAAAACAGAAAGAATTTGCGATAATTCAGGTTGGAGTGAGCTTGAGATGTCTCCCAGTGCATCACTGCTGAATATATGCAAATTAACCATTGTACCCTTAGAAGCTAAACACACCTCCAGAACCGCTGGAATGCAATGATGTGTCAACTTGTTAATTTCTACAGAGCAATTATAATCCAACATGCATACAGACTGTTTCGGATTGTTTGATCCTCATCAGTGCATGGCATGGATTAATTTGGCTCTATGCAGTAGGGCTTGTATCACCGAGAGGTACAGACTAACTAGCAAGCTCATGGTGACACAGAACTCATTGGAGTGTGTAAGGGACTACAATGGTCCTAAAAGCCCCCTTATTAAGATGTTAAGAAAAACAAAAGTTTGCTTTCTTAAAACAGAAAGAACTTGCGATAATTCAGGTTGGAGTGAGCTTGAGATATCTCCGAGGGCATCACTGCTGAATATATGCAAATTAACCATTGTACCCTTAGAAGCTAAACACACCTTCAGAACTACTGGAATGCAATGATGTGTCAGCTTGTTAATTTATACAGAGCCATAATAATCCAACATGCATACAGACTGTTTCGGATTGTTTGATCCTCATCAGTGCATGGCATAGATTAATTTGGCTCTATGCAGTAGGGCTTGTAACACCAAGAGGTACAGACTAACCAGCAAGCTCATGGTGACCCAGAACTCATTGGAGTGTGTAAGGGACTACAATGGTCCTAAAAGCCCCCTTACTAAGATGTTAAGAAAAACAAAAGTTTGCTTTCTTAAAACAGAAAGAATTTGCGATAATTCAGGTTGGAGTGAGCTTGAGATATCTCCCAGGGCATCACTGCTGAATATATGCAAATTAACCATTGTACCCGTAGAAGCTAAACACACCTGTATGCATGTTGGATTACACTTTGCTTCTATACCTGATTTATAACCTCTTATCATTTAAATTGCTATTAGCATTTGCCTTGCTCATATTATCCTTTATTTAGGATTTAAAATGGGATTATGCTCCCAAAACGAAATTTAAGTAACTAGTCTTAGTTACATAAAAGAACATTTGAAAGCATTTCCACATATTCCCTGTGTGTAAGAGCCTTTATTATAAAGGGGAAAATTAATAAAATTGGCAATTAATAAAATTGCCATGTGCTCCCTGTACTGATGTTTAGTGAATATGGCTCAGTGTAGCTTACGTGAATATTAATACACCAGCAAACCCCCAATTCTTAAAAGCATTGCACACCACAACAGCCGCAGAGCCCTGCCACCCAAAGCCTGTACTCACACATGCCACAACTGCTGCATCAAGCCACCACCCACTCTAAGCCACCAACCACAACTCTGCCGCCCACACTATGATCTATTGATGAACAGCCCCTTGCAAAGTGTACAGAATGTTACTGTTGCTTGGGTTTGTACTACTTTTTCCATAAACTGTAAATGTTATTATATTTTTAACACAAGACAGAAGCAAAAACACCATCTTATGAGAAGGGCATTGTGTCAAGTTAAAACAGAACAGAATATAAAAAGACAGGTACCGACATGTATTTCATAATAGCTATTATGGATAAGGCTCTATATAATGCAGAACATTAACCACTTCACCCTATCTGGACGGATATATCCGTCCAGATAGGCACTGCTGCTGCAGCCGTGTGGTGCGCGCGATCGGGCGCGCGTGCTCCCGCTGCCTCCCGATGCCCCCCCGATCAGTGAAAGGGAATATAATTCCCATTCACCGATCTAAGTCCCCGTCAGAAATACCGACGCTTTCTCATCAGAGAGCGCGGTATTTCTGCCCGTACAGAGCTTCCCCAGCCTCTTTGTCCTTCCTGGATGCGCGATCGTTCGCATCCAGGACTTTTTTGATAGTAAACTGCACCCACATACATTTATTAAATAAATAAACATATTATATTACATCTAAAATGAGCTATTTACCTCCCAAACTAAAATTACCCAAATACATTTTTTTATTAAAAAAAAACAATTACAATAAAAAAAAAAGTACATAAATAGTTACCTAAGGGTCTGAACTTTTTAAATATACATTTCAAGAGAGTATCTTATTAAATGTTTTAAAATTATAAGCTTGTAAATAGTGATGGACGCAAATTGAAAAAATGCACCTTTATTTCTAAATAAAATATCGGCGCCATAAATTGTGATAGGGACGTAATTTAAACGGTGTAATAAGCGGGACAAATGGGCACATAAAATGCATGGGTTTTAATTACTGTAGCATGTATTAATTTTAAACTATAATGGCCAAAAACTGGGAAATAATGAATTTTTTCCATTTCTATCTCAATCTTCCTGTTAAAATGCATTTACAGTAAAGTGGCTCTTAGCAAAATGTACTACCCAAAGAAAGCCTAATTAGTGGCGGAAAAAACAAGAAATAGATCAATTAATTGTGATAAGTAGCGATAAAGTTATTGGCGAATGAATGGGAGGTGAACATTGCTCGGATGCATAAGATTTTCGAAGCTGTAGGCTGAAGTGGTTTAAGTCCCAGAGAAACTTTGCTCCTAGCTAAGCCAACAAGCATCAATATAATAAGAGTAATTGTAAGCAAGTATATTAAATAGTAATCATAATCCGTAAACGGGTAACCTTTATGGTTACATCTAAGGAACATATAATCACAGTAAAGTAACCCATTAGGTCCCTAAGAAAAACATTAAGTAGTCAGTAAGGTAGCCATATAAAGAACCAAATGTCAAAGGTATTTCTACTTTTCCAAGTTTAATAAAAATGATGCAAACCATGCTGCTTATTACACATGTGGCAAATTACATACTTCCAAATTAGGAATAAACGTTAGTTATTTCAGTGATTCACACAAAAAGTATCTCTATAGAAATAAATGCAATATGAAAATGGCCTTTGGCAGTTCAGTAGTTAAATGTTTCCGTGAACCATCCTTTTACACAAATATGACCCCTGACTACACTTTGTTGTGTGTCATCAGTTAAGCCACCAAAGTTAAAAACTATTCTTAGTCCCATTGGTTTATTGAAAGTACCGTCCTAAGAGCCAAACCAAGTGCAGTGAGTGATTACGTAGAGAAGGGAATATGATCTTCCCATCCTGGTAAGCGGGAAGCCTTACTTGTTTGACTGGGATGTCATAATAACAACGCTGGTGTTCTGCAAGAACAATTAAATGTTTAGGAAAGGCTTTGTGAAAAATGGACATACGAGTGTCTTGTCTCCAGTAATGCTTCATGCTTAAAAGCTCAAAGCCTAGAGAGCTCACACTGGGAGAGCACATAGTGTGCGGCTGATGGCATACACACAGCACAGAAAATGAAGTTCTGCTAGATCATTTTTCTCTGGGAGATACCAGAACTGTTTGAGATCTTGGAGTCTGATAATGAAGACATGCAGGTTTAGAACAGAGACAATGATTATCAATATAATCATTCCTAAGAGTATACTCTTTCCAAGTGTTTATGCTCAAGGAGAATCATTGATAAGAGTTTTGTACATTTTTAAGTATGTCAGAGTGCTGCAAGGATGAGCAGTCATAACATATTTAAAGAAATAAGCGTCATAAGTGAATAAGTCCTAATTTAAACATTGGATAAATCCTTATCGTTGCATACATCTAAAATAAGTTAATGGCGATCCTAACATCCAAGACGTGTTACATAGATGGCTGCGCAAGTGGACCTCTATGCCAACATATAGGGTGGGATGGTGTACAGGGGGTGGGATACTTGTGATGTGTAGTAGATCATGTAAAGATCAATATCTCCCTCATATTGATTGATAGCCTGGTCTAGCACCTTGCAATAGCAGATATTAAACAAGATATATCAGTGGCACCACCTCTGTTTGCATTGTACCAAACAATGTTCAATCGATAACTCAGCCAAATATACTGTACATTAAATGTCTTTGGTTTTTAACCAATTAGCAGTTTCAGTATAGTTATCTCGTTTGAGATAAGTGCACTGCTTTTGACTTCAGTTGGCAGAACTTGTGCTGTAAATTCTTGGAATGCTTTGATCTCTCTCTCCAAGCAGAAAACATAGAAGCTAAAAGCAGAAGTCCTCTGTTATTGTCTCGCACTGCCCCTAGTGACAAGTGTCCATAAATACACATTGCAGCAGTACTAATTAGAAGTTAGGAAATTTAACAAAGCAGAAATAAAAAAAAATGTGCTAAAACAAATTGGACTGGAGCACTAGCAAGCCTCTAAATAAATTGCCTTCTAAAGGGTTAATAGATTTCGGTTTAGATTTATTGACTATATGAAACTAATATCTAATGTATTTAAGAAAAGAGTCTTTACATTCTGGACAACTGTAAATGAAATATGCAGTGGGCAGAGATAGAAAAGGACTGGCACCATGTAAATATAAGTATATAGAGTTATCAGTGGTGAATGTCCACAACCTTGGCAACATTCTATTGAATCAGCATGGTAGGAAAGCATTATTCAGCAATAAAAACACTTATGAGCAATGCCTACAAAGCTGTAGTTGAAAACCATAAGCCCCGTACACATGTATAAGGACTGTTGGGACTCGATCCCTTAGGCAACAGTTTGGGGTCAAGTCTGTAAAAACAAGTTACTAGCCTCTAGGCTAGTGACATGCTCCGTTGTAGTACCATAAGGAAGGAGGTGCATAATGGGGGGGACAGGGTAAGTAGAATAACAATGTTTGCAATGACTGTTCACCAACATGCCAATAGGGATCAGGGGTGCTGTACACAAGCTAGATTCTCTGCAGAGGCGGCACCAACGGGCCACCTCAGCTGAGGACCATCTAGTGTGTGTACAAAACTTAAAAAGACACTGAAGCCTCAAAAAAACACAGTTTGCACTTAACAGTCTTCTTAAGCATTAATGTCCTACCTGAATCGCAGCATCACCGCAGCTGAACTCTCAATTAATCCCCCTGAAATCCCCAGGAGAAGATTTGGGGCTCCTTCTGTGTAGAGGCAGAGCTTTGGGCAGTAGCTCTGCCTCTACTCGTATCAATCTGTGCGGATCTCCGCCTCCACCCACCACTCTTAGTCTTCTTTCACTGAGAGGGGCGGGGAGAGGTGACGATCAACGCAGATTGATTGGTCTGGAGGCAGAGCTACAGCTCAAAGCTCTGCCTCCTCCAGGCAGCAAAATCCACAACTTTTTTTGCCCCGGGATTTCAGGGGTTTTGATTGAGAATTTAGCAGCGGGGATGCAGCATTTCAGGTAGGGCATTAATGCTAATGAAGACTGTTAAGTAAAAACAGGGTTTTTTTTGAGGCTTCAGAGTCTCTTTAAAAGTACTAAATGATGGGTTGCTTTTTTATGTCACTTCAGATCTTCTAGAAGGCTGCATACACTTTTTTTGTGCGCTAGTTAATCTCTAGAGATTGTTTTGGTCATCAGTTTCTGTAAGAGCACTGTACGGATCTACTGCTGGTCACCTGACTGAGAAGCCTATTCTGAATTATGGAGAGGGGAGGAGGGAAGATGAGCGAGTGGCACACCACTTTAGAACTTTAGAGGAAGTTTCCACAGGAACAGTAGTGGTCATGGGACCGTGATGTGTCCTGCTGGATTGCTGGAGGTAGCTGTCAGGGGACAGGTGTACATACTTTACTTATTTATTTAATGGGAACCTGAAGCAAGAAGTATATGGAGGCTGCCATATTTATGTCCTTTTAAACAATACCAGTTGCCTGGCAGCCCTGCTGGTCTATTTAGCTGCAGTAGTTTCTGAATCACACCAGAAACAAGCATGCAGCTAATTTTGTCAGATCTGACAATAATGTCAGAAACATCTGATCTGCTGCATGCTTGTTCAGGGTCTATGGCTAAAAGTATTAGAGGCAGAAGATCAGCAGGATTGCCAGGCAACTGGTATTGCTTAAAAGGAAATTAATATGGCAGCCTCCATATACCTCTCACTTCACGTTCCCTTTAAGTTATAACTTTAATTATCCTTAAAAAAATAGGCAGCAAATCAAATAATTTACTGACTTTCTCATGTTATCTGGATTTTCCCAAAAAGGAAAATCCATTTATCTTAAAGTGCACATGACACTATACATATATCCAGCTGAATAATAACAGTGATAATAGACGGTTCTTAAGGCGCGTACACACGCCGTACTTTTTCAAACGATGGGTCCGTCAGACCCTCCCGTGGTCGTTCTGCCGACAGTTGCACGTGAGTACAAGCTGTCGGCAGACTGATGTTTTTGACTGATCTGCCGAACAGATCACTCAAAAACAGTCTTATCAGTCTGCCGACAGCTTGTACTCACGTGCAACTGTTGGCAGAACAACCGCACTGTGGGAGGGGCTGATGGACCCATCGTTTGAAAAACTACGGCGTGTGTACGTGCCTTTATTTACTAAAAGGGCCCAAGCTGAGATGAGCAGTTTTGCCAGATAGGGCTACTTCTTCAGCTAAACCATTTAATCAATCAGGCTAATAAAACACACGAGATAACATTCAGTTAAGGCAGATCTTTAGGACTGTCTCGGCTGAGAATCTAGCTCATGTACATATGTCCGTGGTGCCGGCATCACATAAACTTCCGGCACACAGAATCTTTAATGATGCCCGACTGACACCCAAGTCCATTGTTACCCTCCTCACCCCACTAGTTGAAAACCGCTCCATGGGGTACTTTGCCGTAAACTCCTCTCCTTAGTAACAGACACGATGCATCTGTACAGCACTCAACCACAAACTGTCGCCTAAGGGATTGAGTCCCGATCCTTCCTGGTGACAGTAATTGTGCATCAGTATGCTCATAAATGTAGATAAGGCTGGTACCAGTCGCGGCTGCTAGGCCCTGCTTTTAAGCTGTCCTGTCGCTTTATAGACAGTACATGGCATGTTAAAATGAAATGAAGATCCATTTACAGCAGCAGAGGGAGCAGTTGCACAGAATCAGTACAGCAATGGGCTGGATGCTGTCGGTATTAGGCCCCAGGTACCTGCTGATGCAGTTTGGTGGGAACAGATACTGCGGCCATAATGGTGGTGTTGTGGGTGTATTAAGGTGACTTGTAAAGCACTTTTATTTGAAATGTTCCTCTAAGTACAATATACATACTGCATACTAGCCATTCAAGGGTTGATAATGACTCTGCATGGCAAGTGATCAGGTAGTGGTCAACAATTGTACCACCCTGTCTACCTCAGTTAGGTTTAATAAAAAAACAAAAAGAGATAAATAGAGAATTAATTGAACTACTAGCATTGTACCCCTCAATGCCCTTGTGTCTTCCACTGTTTACTCTACAGAAATCTTAAAACACATCCAGTCTTTACACAGAATATATATATATATATATATATATATATATATATATTTTTTCCCTTGTAATAGAGTACAAATAAGATGTGAACATAGCTCAAGTTGTCGCAGAAGAACAAGCGAGATTGGCAGCATTGGGCGTAGATCCGGACATGTTCAGTTTATTCAGCTGGCGTCGTTTTTGGTTCCCTGTGGTTATCTCATGTGATCACTTCTGTGTTGAGCACAATGTAATTTCAGTATATTAAAATCCCTTCTGAATTATAACTTATAAGGTGTCCCATACATTCAGAACACTTCATTATCTGTGGATGTATTGTTTGGCGTATGCTTTAAAAAGAATACTCATCTGATGCTATTCTCACACAGCTGTAAGCCTCACTGCAGTGTTTCTCTACACTCATTGTATAATCGATGGCCTTGTTTATTCTAATGCTGCCTATCGTGCAGGCTTACTCCAGCCTAGATACTGGGACACTCATCTCAATTTATCTCTGCCTGCACAAGTAAAATAAAGCTTTACATGTGACTAAACAGCTATCAGAGCAGAATGATTTTATGTTGTCACTGACCAGGCACTGAGTGAAACCAGTTGCGTTTAAGTAAAACACTTTCTCAATAATAAGCCACTGTGTAACACAAACCCAAAGGAGTTTCACTTTACTCATTTTAGGCCTGTCACTGAAACATATCTGCTTTTAAAGGAAACCTGCACTGAATCGAAAATGGAAGGAACCCACGCTGTACTGACTCTCTTTTAAACATTCTGCTTACTTGACTGTTGTGCTGATCCTGTGTCTCAAATATATTTCTGAGTCACTGAACCATAATGATAATGCAGATAAGGTGTGCTGACTTCACTCTGACTCCACTCTGACTCCTTTTGACCTCATGACTACATATTTAGTGTGTGACTCAGATAGGGCTAAAATGAAAAGATAATCGTGACAGCACGGTCAGTGGCCTTTAATAGGAAGTAATCAGTTGCAGTCACCATAATACCCTCTCAACAGGTTTCCTTTATTTCTCCTTGACCAAAGACTTTTTTTCTTAAACAGTTCAAGTGAAGGAAATTGGGCATTCTAGAATTTTGGAGAGTGGAATTGCTGACTTTTCCTTTGCAAGGCTGTTGATTAGAATGTGTAACGATCGGTGTAACACAGAGAGGGTCTGATTACCGGTGATCTGCAGTATCACCGAGAATACAGATATATACCCGATTATTGATGATCTGCAGTATCACCGATAATCAGATATATCTCTAACCTCTGGACACCTGGGTAATAAGAGTGTTTGGTGCAACAGAAATACTTTGAGGACTGCACCTGAGGAGCAGGTGCACAGCAGTAAGGAGGACTGCACAGTAACACTTTCCTTCCGTAAGCCTGAGACTCTCCCGAGGGAGGGGTCAGGCTAGGAATAGGAAGGACAGAGTGTGAGTGACACCAAGGAAGGGTGTCATCCCCAGGTCTGTGAGCTATCTCTAAACTGGGCAGATAGCTCTCAAGGTCGGACAAGCCGGGTCGGCAACAGACAGCCAGATCAGGGACAGAGACAGGAGACAGATGCGGAATCCTAAGACAAGCAGAGATCGGCAACAGAGTATCAGAAATAGTGAAGTGCCTAATCAGAGATCAGAAGAGTAGTCAGGAAAGCAGAAGGTCATAACAAATAATCAACAATGCCTAGTCTTGGGTGTGAGCTCCTTGATCATCAACACCCTGGAACTAGTCTAGGTAATAACACAGATAATACACAGTTTTTCCTAGACTGAGGTGTGAGGTCCTTGATCGTCAACACCCAGGAACTGGTCTAGATAATAACACAGATAATATCCCAGATACTGGCAAGGTCTGAGTGCTACCACGTAGTGATCGCAACGGCAGACAACCAGAGAATGACCAGCACCCAGTATATATAGCTAGGCGCTCTCCAGCGCCTCCCCTAAGCGCTGGACCAATGGGAAATGGTGGAATTGTCAGCTGACCGGCTTGGTCAGCTGACTCCCTTCTGGCTGTCATAAAAGCTATGCCTCTCAGCGCGCGCACGCGTCCTTCTAAACCTGTGTGGACTATCAGTCCCAGCCACACCAGACCTATGCTGTAAACCATCCGCTGTGCTGGGCGCGGAACCAGCCGCACCGCTATCAGAGCATGCGGCGGTTCCTCCGCGTTCCGCCATACTGTCAGATGTAGGCCTATGCGTGCAAACTGCCGTGTCAGACGCGGAATCCGCCGCCTTGTTCTCAGGACATGCGGCGTTTTTTCCGCGTTCAGTCATGCCAGCAGATGCAGGCCCAAGCGCGCAACCTGCCGCGTTGGACACGGAATCAGCCGCCTTGCTCTGAACACTCGCGGCGGCTTTTCCGTGTTTTCTCACAGAATGTTCCTCTTTTGTTTCCACTTTCTACTACATAAAGTGAACCTGTGTCCAAATTTTGGACTCAAAGTTTGGACACAAAATGGCAAAACTCTCAAGGTCTAAGTTGCAAGTTGTACCCAACCCTTGCCTACCTCACCATTAAGCTGCCTATAGACTGATACCCAATAATCCTGTGTCACATCACTATAGATGGAGACAGTAGACAAATGGAACAAGCTTGGTGAGGGAGAGAGGGATGGGCACAATTTATGACTCGCACTAAAAACAGTTAGACACAGGTTCTCTTTAATGAGCCAGTAGTAGTCAGTAATGAACAACAATAGTGTCTTTGCAAAAACCAAACAATTTTGACACAAAAACATCAAGACAAATTAAGGCACAAAAAAACAAGTTTCAAACAAGATTCAACTTGGGTTTATAAGCTACCTTTAAAGAGAATCTGTACTCAAAATTCTTACAATAAAAAGCATACCATTCTATTCATTATGTTCTCATGTAGCCCTCTTTGCTGTTTCTGCCACTCCCTGCTGCAATCCTGGCTTGTAATTGCCAGCTTTAGGCAGTGTTTACAAACAAAAAACATGTCTGCTAACTAGCATGTGATAGGCTGAGAGAAGCTCAGTCTGTGACTCATACAGAGCCTGGAGAGGGCGTGGAGAGGGTGTGTATAACTTCTATCCTATCACAGCAGAGCAGCACATTCCTGCCTGAGCCAACAAAGCTGACAAAGGAAAGAAGATTAGATTATATAACAGAGATAATACAGCCACTGTGCAACTAGGAAAGGCTGCAGTAAGACATACCAAACTAGAACAGGTATAGGAACTTATAGGATAGAAGAAATAAGGCTGAAAATTGTGTTACAGAGTCTCTTTAACACTCACAAATGTGCCTATCATTACTGAATCTAGCACCCTCAATATGTATTGCTAGACAGTAAAATATAGAGTATGGTCACACTCAGTGCTATAACCTCTGACCATTTTGAGCAAAAAATGAGTCAGTAATAACCATTCACGCATTTAGTCTTGTGGTGTAGAGACTTTTTGACTTTAATAGACATGAGCAGATGATTAGGAACAGGTCTTGCCATTGCATACACTGCTCAAGGTCTTACAGCTCCTAGGAAATGGCTCAATCCTGTCTACCACTCCTCACCACATTGACACAGCTGAACCAAAATTTGTTGACATTTCATAAATCAGACATTTGAGGTAATGCTCCCACCTAAGTGTACATTCTAAAATATTCTATCTACTATAGGAGAGTTTTAAAAAGTGAAGTCGGACCCTTAAAAAGGCTAAGATGAAAAAAAAACCATGCAGTTAGGATGGTGTTGGCAAGCTCAGCATTTCCCAGTACATCCTTAGGGCCCATTCACACTAGAGCGTTTTGCCGCGATTTCGGCAAAATGCTCAAACGCTAGTGCTTTGTAAAAGCACTAGAGTAATAAAAGTCTATGGATCCGTTCTTACATGGGCGATTTGCGCTAATCACTGCAAATAGTCCAAAAACGCCTAATGCAAACGCGTCGCCTGCACCATTTTCAGGCAATTTCCCGGCGAACGCGTTTCAGTGCTATAGAAGCGCTAAATGTGATTGCGGAAAAATCGCCGCAGTGTTCAGTGATTTTTCCGCGTGAAATCGCGGAAAAATCACTCCTGCAAAACGCCGGCAACAATGGCCGGCGTTTTGCAAACACGAAAGCTCCAACTACAGCTTCTCTTCTCCCTGCCAGTCAGAGCTTCCAAAATATTAACATGAGGTAGTGTGCACATGCATTGCCAGCTATGATGGATAGGCGCTCTGACTATCTGGAAGTAGAGGAAGGGATGCAGTCAAAGAGATGAGATTTCAGAAGGCACTTATGAAGAGAGGAGGCTGCAAAGACCCTACACTATGGAAAATATCTGTTCTGACTTGTGCTGTAAAGATGTTAAACTTCATAACCCATGAGTTGAAACAAGCTGGGATCCGTTGGTCTGACTCTAAGATGTCACCCCCACCATGGAGAAAATGACAAAAGAAAAACTCTAGATTTCTTGTTTACCTATATAAACCTTTGGAGAAAACACAGGCAAGGAAAAAAAGGGGGAAGAGTCGGCGCTACAGATAACTTTGCGTGCAGAGAGGGAGATGGCAGGAAACACAGCCTTCTTATCCTTTGGTGCAGACAGCGTGCTCAGGCTTGAGTATGGACAGAGAATGCATAAGGTAGAACAAAGTGGATAAGTCGGCACTTGCTGTATACTGTCATTTATTCCAAAAGGTGGTAACACATCATATTACGAAACATTGTGGAGAAGGTGAACATACCATGTCGGAAGGCTGTGCAGTGTTGGTGGGTGCTGGGCACAAAGGAGCCTCCTTTGTGCCCAGCACCCACCAACACTGCACAGCCTTCCGACATGGTATGTTCACCTTCTCCACAATGTTTCGTAATATGATGTGTTACCACCTTTTGGAATAAATGACAGTATACAGCAAGTGCCGACTTATCCACTTTGTTCTACCCTATATAAACCTTCTGCAATTTATTAAAGGCTTAGTACAATCAAAACTAACATGTTGTCATTCAGAAAGGATTTCTCTCTCCCATTTTAGTTATTTTGCCTCAATTGCATACATAGACTGTGGCAGCCAGACAGAGTGGTACCCCAGGAAGTAAAATTGTGGGATTTAAGTATTGACAGGAAGCAATTGAATTATTGGGCAATGGCTGAGTGGTAAAATCTTCAGGCCACACTCCGAAGTCAGTGTCTGTTTTACCAATGTCACAAGCATTGAGAAGTCTTACATTCAAATGTGCACTCCTTGTATTATATTGTCTGTAATTAGTATCCCCTTTAATTTACACATTTTCTTGTTCTTTTTAAGAAGGCTGCTTAAGCTATTCATTGTGCTCATGTTTCAGCGTCCCAAATATACACAGCAGTGATAAAAGTGTGAGAGACCACATGGAAAGAATTTACGTGAGCTTGTCTATGAAAGGAAAATTACAACCAAATGATTTCACCAGACCCTCGAATTTCCCTGTAGTACTACTCACTTCTCATCTTTAGGCTGCTCCATAGCTCTGAACATTGTTAGCAATAACCATTGTTCTCTGGGAGTCAGGAGGAACCCTCTGTATTGTTACACTGTTTACTATCACCAGACATATTTAAGCACTCACACTTTGGATTGGAAGCCTGGATGAGTTCATCTGAGGACAGGTCCTAAACACATGAAGGCAACCATTGTCAGGTACTGGAATAGATCTGACTATGCAATATATGTAGAAATTATGCTGCATGATATTTATTAAGAGATTATGCTATGCGTCTTGTATATACTTCTCAAGATTTAGTTTTAATCCAATTTAAGATAGAAATGGTTGCACAAATCAAAAGCAGCTAAAATGAACTCAGCATACTCAAACTAGACTGCTAATACTACAGTATAGCTGATACCTGGATCTAAGATACAACTTGTTTTTTGTGTTAGCTCCATAATTTTGAATTCACTGCAGGACTTCAATGTTGCCATACTGTAGGATAATACTATGCCAATTTTTATGTCAATTTTTCTGTATTCATAATGCTTCTGTCTTTTTAGAAGTTCAAAAGTCTATTCAAGGACAGACTTCACTCATGCTCAGAAAATGCCCCTGAAGTTTCTGAAATGACATCACACCGAGCCTCCATTGAGTAGCCCCATGTCTTCTGGTGGGACTGTGGTGCATGTGCCACTTCTCTCCTCCTTTGGCCAGTGTTTAAAGGGAAGGTTCAAGCAAAAAAAAAAATGAGTTTCACTTACCTGGGGCTTCTACCAGCCCCATGCAGCCATCCTGTGCCCTTGTAGTCACTCACTGCTACTCCAGTCCCCCGCTGGCAGCTTTCTGACCTCGAAGGTCAGGGCCACATTGCATACATTTTTACGCATTCCAGCTAGTGCAGGAACAAAAATGTACGCGTTGCACCACTAACGCGTAAAAATGTATGCGTTAATGTTCCTGCACTAGCGGGAATGTGTAAAAATGTACGCAATTCGGCCCTGACCTCCGAGGTCAGAAAGCTCCCAGCGGGGGACTGGAGCAGCAGTGAGTGACTACGAGGGCACAGGATGGCTGCATGGGGCTGGTAGAAGCCCCAGGTAAGTGAAACTCATTTTTTTTTTTTTGCTTGGACCTTCCCTTTAAGGGGTGTGCGGCTCTAGTTTTAATGAATGGTGGAGGGGGCAGCACAGTAGGTTGTGATGTAGGAATTTCTTGAATGCAGTGTGGGGTTTGTGGAAAGGCATGGTACTGACCTCCCACTCAGCCTCCTGATTAAGGGCTGGTTCAGACGGACGTCTGCGTGGCGTCGCGTCTGGGGGCGTTGCGGCGGCTGCGCAGTCAGGCTTTCAGTAGCCTTCGGTCGCGTCGTGATGCGGTCGCGTTTTTTTCTTCCCCTAGGGGAACATTAGCCGTTGCGGTTGGCGACATGTTGCTTCCAGGGGCAGCCCGAACGCTCGCGAAAATCGGGACCCGAACGCCGCGTTCGGGTAAAAGCACGCAAAAGCTCGGTGTAAACGCTCCCATTCACTTGAATGGGAGCGTTTACCGCGACCTTCCGAACGCTTGCGGTAAACGCTCCGCAAGCGTCTGTCTGAACCAGCCCTAAAATTTAAACATCTCATTCCCCCAGAGGACCATTTAACCCCAGTTCACGCCTTCATCACATAACGGTCGGACTACTGCAATGCACTCTATGTAGGCCTCCCAAACAAAGACCTGTACCACCTGCAACTAGTACAGAATGCTGCTGCCAGATTGCTAACAAACCAGCCTCACCACCGTCACATTACACCGATTCTTTGCTCACTGCACTGGCTACCTGTAAAATGGAGAATACTCTTCAAGATTGGACTGTTGACATTCAAATCCCTACACAATTTGGGCCCTGGATACACAAAGGACTTGCTGAAACTGCACCACTCCCCTCACAACCTCAGATCAGCAGGATCCATAAACTCGGCCACTCCCAGTGTGCACCTCAAAACCTTGTAAAGACAGCCCCATCCCTGGAGTTATTCTAATCCAGACTGAAAACCACCTGTTTAGTCTGATATTTGTGGACTTGTAGAATTCTTCCTCTGTACCAAAATTTACCAATCACCCAAATACTAGTCTTAGCCATGTATATGTGCTTTCAGCTCTATGGTAGAAAAGCACTTAACAAATGTTGTTTGTTGTTGTTATTTGGTGATGTGGCCTGGTGATTGATGTGGCATGTAAACAGTGAAGAAGAGAACAAAAAATGAGGATGAAAAGCACAATCCACTTAGAGAGAGGCATGGACCATGCAAGTGCATGTATACAGACCTTTTTGTGGTGCAACTTTAGGTTAGGGGTGGGAGGGTGGGTGTGAAGGAAGATAAGTACTGGGATTCCACTTTATTGTATTTAGAAGTCAGATTAATTCACTATGAAATGGCTGTGAATAACCATGAAAGTAAAGGACTTTGTTAACATGTAAAGGATCATTAGTGCATATGTGTGATTTTGGCTTTTGAAGTTGTTAGAGGGCATCCACACTATGCGTGTTCAACTCACTGCCCATACAGTTGCTCGATGGAGAGATGTGAACATTCTCATACAATTATGTGAGCAGTGAGTTCTATATGTGGAATTGTGTAATGGGCAAAGCGTGAAGCAATCTTTCAGCGCTAGAGTTATAAGCGTACTTCAGTACAGTATGTTGTTAGCAAAGACCGACAAATCCTTTTGCTTCCCACCCACTCCAGGCATTATTCCCCTCAAACATAAAATATTGTTACACCTGCAAGGGCTAAATCCCACAATATAACTCCATAACATAAAATACAATATTTCCCAATAAAACATCTCCCAAATATAAAAAAAATCCTCCTCTATGTCCTTTCAAACTCTCTACTTACATAAGCTTCCTCAATGCTGTCCATCCTTGCTTAAGCCACTATTCCCACTCCTAGCACAATCCTCATCTCCACCCTAAACAGTCTATTCCCAAAGTTTGAAAAAAAAAAGCCCCAGAGACCTGTTCTGTGAGATTTACTGTGACCAGAAGGACTATACATCTAAAGATATACTGTTTCTGCTGTTACTTGCTGCTCCCTAACTCATAGACAAGGCATTATGGGCCCATATGTAATTAACTTTTTCTCCTGAGTTTTCTCCCAGGTGGTATTTTCACACTTTGTCATAAAATGACTTTTAAGCCACTAGCAAGCAACAAAATACTCAAATTAATTTTAATAGTACATTTTCACCAACTTTTGGGTGCTCTTTCAATTGTAAAATTAAAATAACGTTTTTTTATTAAAGAGAAGATGAACATTATCTCAGTAAGATATAACTTAGGAGATAAAGTTCATTGCATATCGGCCCTGATGCTTTACTCTGCTACATCATGAGATCTCCAACTGCCGTTTTCTTTTCTATAAGGTGCAACATTTGGTACCATCAGAAAGTCACAATTATATCATAAAGTGTCATACAGTGATCTATATGTGACCCTGCAACACAAAGTCATTACAATTTTGGCTACCATGTTGTGTTAGAAGGAAAATATCTTAAAGTTAAAGTGAAGTGAAATCAATAAAAAAAAAAAAAATACCTCATAGTAAAATTCTGCTAACGTGATTGGGTGGACAGCATCTTCCTGAACAGCTAGGTTTCAGATAGATTGTAGTAAGCCACGCCCACATTATTCGGCCAATCACAACGCTTTGTGCTGCAGAGGGTGCCATGATTGGAGAACTGTTCCTTATGAGGTTTCCTGCCGGATCCCCTAAACTAGGCTAGTGGCCAAAAAATAGATACTTTAAGGAATAGGAGGCTCTGGGTCCTATAGAGCCTTCCCGTTCCTCTCACGATCCTCGCATTCAAGCGTTGTCACCCTCGGCAAAAGCTTTTCAGCCATTTGGTGTAATACAGCTCTGAGTATGCTCTGTTGGCTTCAGGAGTACATTTGTGCATGCATGCGCAATACAGAGCTGCCCATCCTCAGCAGCATTCAGGCTCCTGAAGCCTCTCATGGTGGAACATTTAAATGTGGGTTATAGCGCTAGAACAAAGGGACCGTGAGAGGAATGAGAAGGCTCTACTAGATCCAGAGCATTCCCTCTCCATAGGTAAGTATCTGACTTTTCATTTTAATTTCACTTTACATTTGCTTTAATATACTGCTGTAGTCAACAAATCGCTACCATTGAAGAAACCAAGTTACTTGGTGATTGAAAATTAAGTGCCACTGTTCACTGTGAATTCATCTTTACTACACATTAAAAAAATAAAGCACCATACATTCCCTTCAAGAACTTCCAAAATACACGATAAGGCTTCACATTTGGATTAATGCTCATTACACACATGGGATTATTGTCAGCCATCTGGAAACTATCCCTTGGGTGACAACTGGGGGGCCAATGAAGTGTAGGAACATCACTAGCCTTTAGGCTAACAATGCATTCTGTAGCTAAGGGGGGGGGGGGGGTGGAGGGACAACAATTGGCAACAGAGCAAGTGGGGAGTTGGGGGAAAATAACATTGCAATCAGGCATGCTTGGGCGTTGGGGGTCATTAACCACTTGAGGACCGTGGGCTTTACCCCCCTTAAGGACCAGGAACTTTTTTTCCATTCAGACCACTGCAGTTTTCACGGTTTATTGCTCGCTCATACAACCTACCACCTAAATGAATTTTGGCTCCTTTTCTTCTCACTAATAAAGCTTTCTTTTGGTGCTATTTGATTGCTGCTGCGATTTTTACTTTTTATTATATTCATCAAAAAAGACATGAATTTTGTCAAAAAAAATATTTTTTTAACTTTCTGTGCTGACATTTTTCAAATAAAGTAAAATTTCTGTATACATGCAGCGCGAAAAATGTGGACAAACAAGTTTTTGATAAAAAAAAAAACAATTCAGCCTGTATTTATTGGTTTGGGTAAAAGTTATAGCGTTTACAAACTATGGTGCAAAAAGTGAATTTTCCCATTTTCCAGCATCTCTGCCTTTTCTGACCACCTGACATGTTTCATGAGGGGCTAGAATTCCAGGATAGTATAAATAACCCCCAAATGACCCCATTTTGGAAAGAAGACATCCCAAAGTATTCACTGAGAGGCATAGTGAATTCATAGAAGATATTATTTTTTGTCACAAGTAAGCGGAAAATGACACTTTGTGACAAAAATTTTTTTTCCATTTCTTCTAACTTGTGACAAAAAAAAATGAAATCAGCCACGGACTCACTATGCTCCTCTCTGAATACCTTGAAGTGTCTACTTTCCAAAATGGGGTCATTTGTGGGGTGTGTTTACTGTCCTGACATTTTGGGGGGTGCTAAATTGTAAGCACCCCTGTAAAGCCTAAAGGTGCTCATTGGACTTTGGGCCCCTTAGCGCAGTTAGGTTGCAAAAAAGTGCCACACATGTGGTATTGCCGTACTCAGGAGAAGTAGTATAATGTGTTTTGGGGTGTATTTTTACACATACCCATGCTGGTGCGAGAAATATCTCTGTAAATGACAATTGTTTGATTTTTTTTTACACACAATTGTCCATTTACAGAGAGATTTCTCCCACTCAGCATGGGTATGTGTAAAAATACACCCCAAAACACATTATACTACTTCTCCTGAGTACGGCGATACCACATGTGTGGCACTTTTTTGCACCCTAACTGCGCTAAGGGGCCCAAAGTCCAATGAGGACCTTTAGGATTTCACAGGTCATTTTTGTTTCAAGACTACTCCTCACGGTTTAGGGCCCCTAAAATGCCAGGGCAGTATAGAAACCCCACTAATGACCCCATTTTAGAAAGAAGACACCCCAAGGTATTCCGTTAGGAGTATGGTGAGTTCATAGAAGATTTTATTTTTTGTCGCAAGTTAGCGGAAATTGATTTTAATTGTTTTTTTCACAAAGTGTCATTTTCCGCTAATTTGTGACAAAAAATAAAATCTTCTATGAACTCACCATACTCCTAACGGAATACCTTTGGGTGTCTTCTTTCTAGAATGGGGTCATTTGTGGGGTTCCTATACTGCCCTGGCATTTTAGGGGCCCTAAATCGTGAGGACGAAGTACTCTTGAAACCAAATGTCGCAAAATGACCTGTGAAATCCTAAAGGTACTCATTGGACTTTGGGCCCCTTAGTGCACTTGGGGTGTAAAAAAGTGCCACACATGTGGTACCGCCGTACTCAAGAGAAGTAGTATAATGTGTTTTGGGGTGTATTTTTACACATACCCATGCTGGGTGGGAGAAATATCTCTATAAATGACAATTGTTTGATTTTTTTTTACACACAATTGTCCATTTACAGAGAGATTTCTCCCACTCAGCATGGGTATGTGTAAAAATACACCCCAAAAAACATTATACTACTTCTCCTGAGTACGGTGATACCACACGTGTGGCACTTTTTTGCACCCTAACTGCGCTAAGGGGCCCAAAGTCCAATGAGGACCTTTAGGATTTCACAGGTCATTTTTGTTTCAAGACTACTCCTCACGGTTTAGGGCCCCTAAAATGCCAGGGCAGTATAGGAACCCCACTAATGACCCCATTTTAGAAAGAAGACACCCCAAGGTATTCCGTTAGGAGTATGGTGAGTTCATAGAAGATTTTATTTTTTTGTCACAAGTTAGCGGAAATTGATTTTAATTGTTTTTTTTCACAAAGTGTCATTTTCCGCTAACTTGTGACAAAAAATAAAATCTTCTATGAACTCACCATACTCCTAACGGAATACCTTGGGGTGTCTTCTTTCTAAAATGGGGTCATTAGTGGGGTTCCTATACTGCCCTGGCATTTTAGGGGCCCTAAACCGTGAGGAGTAGTCTTGAAACAAAAATGACCTGTGAAATCCTAAAGGTACTCATTGGACTTTGGGCCCCTTAGCGTACTTAGGGTGTAAAAAAGTGCCACACATGTGGTACGGGCGTACTCAGGAGAAGTAGTATAATGTGTTTTGGGGTGTATTTTTACACATACCCATGCTGGGTGGGAGAAATATCTCTATAAATGACAATTGTTTGATTTTTTTTTTACACACAATTGTCCATTTACAGAGAGATTTCTCCCACTCAGCATGGGTATGTGAAAAAATACACCCCAAAACACATTATACTACTTTTCCTGAGTACGGCGGTACCACATGTGTGACACTTTTTTGCAGCCTAGGTGCGCTAAGGGGCCCAACGTCCTATTCACAGGTCATTTTGAGGCATTTGTTTTCTAGACTACTCCTCACGGTTTAAGACCCCTAAAATGCCAGGGCAGTATAGGAACCCCACAAGTGACCCCATTTTAGTAAGAAGACACCCCAAGGTATTCCGTTAGGTGTATGGTGAGTTCATAGAAGATTTTATTTTTTGCCAATAAAAATCAATTTCCGCTAACTTTTGACAAAAAATAAAATCTTCTATGAACTTGTCATACACCTAACAGAATACATTGGGGTGTCTTTTTTCTAAAATGGGGTCACTTTGTGGGGTTCCTATACCGCCCTGGCATTTTAAGGGCCCAAAACCGTGAGTAGTCTGGAAACCAAATGTCTCAAAATGACTGTTCAGGGGTATAAGCATCTGCAAATTTTGATGACAGGTGGTCTATGAGGGGGCGAATTTTGTGGAACCGGTCATATGCAGGGTGGCCTTTTAGATGACAGGTTTTATTGGGCCTGATCTGATGGATAGGAGTGCTAGGGGGGTGACAGGAGGTGATTGATGGGTGTCTCAGGGGGTGGTTAGTGGGGAAAATAGATGCAATCAATGCACTGGGGAGGTGATCGGAAGGGGGTCTGAGGGGGATCTGAGGGTTTGGCCGAGTGATCAGGAGCCCACATGGGGCAAATTAGGGCCTGATCTGATGGGTAGGTGTGCTAGGGGGTGACAGGAGGTGATTGATGGGTGTCTCAAGGTGTGATTAGAGGGGGGAATAGATGCAAGCAATGCACTGGTGAGGTGATCAGGGCTGGGGCCTGAGGGCGTTCTGAGGGTGCGGGCGGGTGATTGAGTGCCCTAGGGGCAGATAGGGGTCTAATCTGATAGGTATCAGTGACGGGGGTGATTGATGGGTAATTAGTGGGTGTTTAGGGTAGAGAACAGATGTAAACACTGCACTTGGGAGGTGATCTGACGTCGGATCTGCGGGCGATCTATTGGTGTGGGTGGGTGATCAGATTGCCCGCAAGGGGCAGGTTAGGGGCTGATTGATGGGTGGCAGTGACAGGGGGTGATTGATGGGTGGCAGTGACAGGGGGTGATTGATGGGTGATTGACAGGTGATTGACAGGTGATCAGTGGGTTATTACAGGGAAGAACAGATGTAAATATTGCACTGGCGAATTGATAAGGGGGGTCTGAGGGCAATCTGAGAGTGTAGGCGGGTGATTGGGTGCCCGCAAGGGGCAGATTAGGGTCTGATCTGATGGGTAACAGTGACAGGTGGTGATAGGGGGTGATTGATGGATGATTGATGGGTAATTAGTGGGTGTTTAGGGTAGAGAACAGATGTAAACACTGCACTTGGGAGGTGATCTGATGTCGGATCTGCTGGCGATCTATTGGTGTGGGTGGGTGATCAGATTGCCCGCAAGGGGCAGGTTAGGGGCTGATTGATGGGTGGCAGTGACAGGGGGTGATTGATGGGTGATTGATGGGTGATTGACAGGTGATTGATAGGTGATCAGGGGGATAGATGCATACAGTACACGGGGGGGTCTGGGGGGGGGGGGTCTGGGGAGAATCTGAGGGGTGGGGGAGGTGATCAGGAGGGAGCAGGGGGCAGGGGGGGGGATAAATTTTTTTTAGCGTTGACAGAAAGTGACAGGGAGTGATTGATGGGTGATTAGGGGGGTGATTGGGTGCAAACAGGGGTCTGGGGGGTGGGCGGGGGGGGGGGGGGCGGTCTGAGGGGTGCTGTGGGAGATCTGGGGCAGGGGGGGGGGGATCAGTGTGCTTGGGTGCGACATTGGGTGGCTGCAGCCTGCCCTGGTGGTCCCTCGGACATTGGGACTACCAGGGCAGGAGGCAGCCTGTATAATACACTTTGTAAACATTACAAAGTGTATTATACACTTTGTATGCGGCGATCCGGGTGCTAGTAACCCGCCGGCGCTTCCGAACGGCCGGCGGGTTATAGCGCGAGGTGAGCGGAGCCAGTCCCCGGCGGCCGATCGCGTCACGAATGACGCGATCACGCCGCCCATGCCCCTACAAGGACCGCCGTCATTTGTCAATACGGCGGTCCTTGCGGGGTCCACTTCCCGCCCGCCAATTGTCTATATGGTGGTCGGGAAGTGGTTAAGGATCCAACACTGGAAAGACAAACAATCATAGACTGAAGTGGCCGATCTCGTCCATTTTGGAAGACTTTCCTTTAATGTGTGTATGTACCATTAAACAAGTTCACAGTTGTTGTAAACCCCTTTCCACTGAAATGTAAACTGTACATCATGGAATATTAGAAATATATATTGCCATGACTTATAGTACAAGTCATTTGCAGGCAGAGGGTTAATGTTGTTCTAAAATCTGTTGGTGTTATTTTATGAGTCCTTACATTCTGATGATAGAATCCAGTATATTTATATCTTTGGCAGCTTAGGTTACATAGTAACACATGGATTTTTGCTGCTATATTATTTATGCTTACATTACATGTAAGCACGCTTTAGTTTATATAGGGGTCAAAAAAAAGTCATCCATTTTATTTAAGTTCTTACCCTCATATCTTATCTCAGAGCAAAATAAATATAAATCTGAATTAATCCCCACCCCATTCTCAAAAGTAACTAAATCTTTGGATGTGAATATGGTATGTTTGCTGCAGAAGTAACTATAATATAATATAAGCAGTCCAGACACTGCATTCAGGGTTTGTGACCACTCTCTGATCTATTAGCCTGCGCATGTTAAAAAACATTACATGTATGTAACTGAATCAGCACAGGTCACAAGTAGGTATGTGATACAATTCCACCGTGCTTCACATCTGAGGTATCAGGCCAATAAAAGTGACCACTGGGAGCCTCATGCCATGTATACAACCTTATAATGTGGGTTGTTATTGGCTGGTAAGCCTTTTTTCTTTTGGGTGCTGGGATTCACTTTTATTGGCCAGATACCTCAGATGTGAAGCACGGTGGAATTGTATCACATACCTACTTGTGGCCTACTCTGATTCAATTACGTTATTGCTTCAACATTGGACACTGTTTTCTTTCAGCTGTAGTCTTTAGATGATAAACATTGGCGCTGTTCTTTTCTCTTTTTATACAACATTACATAGCTGTGATACACTGATAGCAGTTATTATTATTATTACTATAGCACCAACATTTTCCATGGCAATGTACAATGTACAAAAACATAGAATAATAGGGAGCATAGATACATGAGCAGTTCAACATACTATACAATCAGGACAACCAGTGACACAAGTACAGATACATACAATTGATGTGTAGTTTTAAAAAACATCACTAATACTGACAGATGTGTTCATTTTAAAATTGCACAGAAACAGGAAACAAAAGGGGGAGGCCCCTGTCCTTGTTAGCTTACAATCTAGAGGGTAGTAGGTGGAGACACTGGGGAGTAGACAAAGGAGTTAGCAGATGAGGCAGCTTGTTGTAAGCAATGTGTTTACTTCCAATTCCTGGTACACACCATTTAATTTCCCATCAGATCGATAATATACATCATGTCTGATCTGCTCCTGATCAAGAACGGGATCGATTTTGTGCGGTAATGATCTGAAAATGAATCCGGTTCTCGACCAGGCATGATGGGGATTATTGATTTGACTTGTTGTCCGAATGGAAAATTGCATGGTATGTACCAGGAATTAAGCTAATGGAGCCACTAGCCAAACAAGTCATTTGACTAAAATGTCAACTTCCTTAGAATTAATGTTGAACAAAGTGGAAGGTACTGGGGATCAATTTAATTTATTTTAATGGCGCCTCAAGTTAGGGTTAATGGATAAGTACATTTGAAGTGCAGTTATCTTTGTTTAGTTGGGCTATGTCTATGTCAAAATCACCTCACTTAAATCATCCCATGATCTCCTTGGTCAGCACTTTGGTGGCTGGAGTTCCGTTGGTTTGTGACTTTAATCAAGAAAATCACTAGGACTTAGGACTATTCAGGTGAGGTGAGTTTGGGCATTGTCTTTTTGTTTACATGAATATGGTTCACTAAAAGATGGGAGGGTGCACGATCTGTGCATGTATCTTATAAATGGCCACTATGTGGAAAAACTGTAACACTTAAAATAGCTATATATACACACACAAATGTTTGTTCCAGAGTAAAATGAACTTCTTTTTCTCCTGTGTAACTGTCACTCACAGTAGCTATTTTTAATCTGACAGCTTTGAGCCTCTTTCTGGGTGGATTTGGCTGGTCTTTCTCCTTTTGGGGGATTCTTAAGGATTAATGTATGCCTTTAAAATAACTAACTGCCAGGGATCCATATAAAGATGTCGGCCTGCCTGTCGTCTTGTGTGCATGCAATTTTGGCAGCTGAATTGTTCTTGAAAATAAACAAAACCTTGAAAATCCCCCAAGAGGAGACGTACAAGTCCAGAATTCGGCCCCCTTGAAGTTTTCCAGATTTTGTCATATTAGTCCCACAAACATGAATCAACTTTATTGGAATTCCACGTGAAAGACCAATACAAAGTGGTGTACACGTGAGAAGTGGAACCAAAATCATACATGATTCCAAACATTTCTTTACAAATAAATAACTGCAAAGTGGGGTGTGCGTAATTATTCAGCCCCCTTTGGTCTGAGTGCAGTCAGTTGCCCATAGACATTGCCTGATGAGTGGTAATGACTAAATAGAGCGCACCTGTGTGTAATCTAATGTCAGTACAAATACTGCTGCTCTGTGACGGCCTCAGAGGTTGTCTAAGAGAATATTGGGAGCAACAACACTGTGAAGTCCAAAGAACACACCAGACAGGTCAGGGATGAAGTTATTGGGAAATTTAAAGCAGGCTTAGGCTACAAAAAGATTTTAAAAGCCTTGAACATCCCACGGAGCACTGTTCAAGCGATCATTCAGAAATGGAAGGAGTATGGCACAACTGTAAACCTACCAAGACAAGGCCGTCCACCTAAACTCACAGGCCGAACAAGGAGATCGCTGATCAGAAATGCAGTCAAGAGGCCCATGGTGACTCTGGATGAGCTGCAGAGATCTACAGCTTAGGTGGGGGAATCAGTCCATAGGACAACTATTAGTCGTGCACTGTACAAGGTTGGCTTTTATGGAAGAGTGGCAAGAAGAAAGGCATTGTTAACAGAAGGCATAAGAAGTCCCGTTTGCAGTTTACCACAAGCCATGTGGGGGACACAGCAACCATGAGGAAGAAGATGCTTTGGTCAGATGAGACTAAAATGAAACTTTTTGGCCAAAATGCAAAACGCTATGTGTGGCAGAAAACTAACACTGCACATCACTCTGAACACACCATACCCACTGTCAAATATGGTGGTGGCAGCATCATGCTCTGGGGGTGCTTCTCTTCAGCAGGGACAGGGAAGCTGGCCAGAATTGATGGGAAGATGGATGGAGCCAAATACAGGGCAATCGTGGAAGAAAACCTCTTGGAGTCTGCAAAAGACTTGAGACTGGGGCGGATGTTCACCTTCCAGCAGGACAATGACCCTAAACATAAAGCCAGGGCAACAATGGAATGGTTTAAAACAAAACATATCCATGTGTTAGAATGGCCCAGTCAAAGTCCAGATCTAAATCCAATCGAGAATCGATGGCAAGATCTAAAAACTGCTGTTCACAAACGCTGTCCATCTAATCTGACTGAGCTGGAGCCGTTTTGCAAAGAAGAAGTTATTTTTTTCTTTATAAAATGTTTGGAATCCTGTATGATTTTCGTTCCACTTCTCATGTGTATCCCACTTTGTATTGGTCTTTTATGTGGAATTCCAATAAAATTGATTCATGTTTGTGGCAGTAATATGACAACATTTGGAAAACTTCAAGGGGGCCGAATACTTTTGCAAACCACTGTGTGTGTATATATATATATATATATATATATATATATATATATTTATATATATATATATATGTGTGTGTGTGTGTGTGTGTGTGTGTGTGTATGTATATATACAGTACATACATACATACATGCATATACACACACAAACACACACTATATATTAAGCAGGGCGGTTCTCCGGAAAGGCCGGAAAGGCCCGGGCCTTGGGCAGCTGCAGTCTAAGGGGGGCACCTGGACATGAAAGAAGAGTTGCTATATATGACAGAGGAGGCTGAACTTGGGGAGCGATACATGAAATTGGTAAACTGATGCTCTAATGAGCTGTTGATGAAAGAAAGGGACGGATACATGAATAATACACATGGAAGAGGGTGCTGCACATGGAATGGGAGGGGTGCTGCTGCACAAGAAAGGGGAGACACAGCATACTTGGCCTAGGGGCACTAAGATTATAAATCAAGCCTTAATATTATGTAGGAATAACATATTGGAGATAATATAATGGGTATTAGTATAAGAAGATTTAGTCTATTTTCTTGGAGCTTTCTTTTTTAACTAGACCTGGTTGCAGTACTTTGTTCATATCACCCTACTGCTGCACAAGGCCCTGTTCCTGGCAACCTGATGTTGATGGAACACTATAGCTCCTTTATGTTAGATGTGTGGCAGGGTATACTACTTCTCAAATCACTGGAGGATCAAGAGGTCACATCACTAATAATGTATTAAGGAGCTTCATAAATATGTAGATCATACTCATCCGTGTCTTCCATATGCATTGATGGCCTACATCAATCCCACTGTGAGCTCACCATTTGGATATCAGAAGAGGCCAGAGTTCTTAATAAATACGTGTAAAGAAATGGAATATGCATTTTTTTTCAAACAGCATTAGAAATATGTTATTTATTTTTGGTAGCTATTTCATTATTTCAATTGTTTTTAAAAAGGCAATTAAAAAGACAGTAATCAGCAATGCTGAAATCACAGAATATGGATGAACAGCTTTAAGTTGTGTCTTTCATTTCTAAGTGTTTTTTTTTTTAATTGGACATTTTTTTAAAATTATGTTTTCCTTTGCTACTACGGTGATGTCATTAATGATTTAACTACACCAAGTACTAGCGTAACAGTTCTCAGATCTATAAAGCAGAATGGGGCCAAGGCTTTCACGCCATGCACTGCTATAAGGCATAGAGGGCCTATGAACATTATTCATGTGCTTATGGAAGCTTTCATTTACCCAGCTGTGAGCCTATCTACCCATGCTAAAATAGCACAGCTAAAAAATACACTAACAGCTACCCTAACCAAAACAAAATAAAACTTCCATGAGCAAATTCATATTAGGCAAAATATTGTCTTTTGACTGTAAGGTGAATTTATTACCCGAATCACTGACAGTGCCTTATGGAACATACTAATTATAACTCAAGATATCATGTTTAGTGTTAAATACCTAAATTTAAAGGGAATCTGAGATGAAAAGAAAAAAAAAAATCAAACATACCTGAAGCTTCCTCCAGCCCCCTCTGGCCTGATCGCTCCCTCGATGCCGGCCCCCGCCTCCTGCATCTTCTGTAAGGACTTCCGTTATATTCGGCCAGTTGGCGCATGAGCAGCCCGGCCGTGCTGTTCACCGCCCTGCCGTGCTCCCATCACTGTGAGGTTTATGCACCTGTGCAGTACTACTTTGCAGGCTCAAAACTCTCCTAGCCACGGGAACTAGATGAAGGCGCAAGCACGACCGCACTGCACATGTGCCGATTGGCCCCCAACTGGCCGAACATAACGGAAGCCCTTACAGAAGATCTAGGAGGCGGAGGGCAGCACCAAGGGAGCGATCAGGCTGGAAGGGGCTGGTGGAAGCCCCAGGTATGTATGAATTATTTTTTTTTAGAAATAGAAATAGAAAATCTTTATCATCATTGTAACAACCACAATTGTACAATGAAATTCTAAAGTGCAATTTTCCAGCAGGTACACTTTAAAGTGAATATATAGTGCTCGCATTTTATAATACAATTATGTAGTGTAATTCTGATATGGATTATGAAAAGCTTTCCGTTATCTTTCTAAATTGATCAGATATGAAATGTTGCCTATGAATTTATCATATTTAACATTTTAAAGTAGGATGAAACTAAAATTTAATTTAATTTTAATTCTATACCATTAAACACAGCATAAAACTGATAGCTAAAAACATATGACAGGTTACTGGAAGGCTTGATACTCAAACTTTCCATTTCACTTCACTGTTAATTGATAAGATTGCCATTGCCCTTCAGAATTATCCGATTTTGTTGGAATTGGACTCAATGCAGATTCATTGAGTGTTTCAACCAAGTTAAGGATGACACTCATCATTCAACAGAAAAGATGTTTAACAAATTTTATTGAATATGCCTGAAATTGGTTAATACAATGTCATCTATTTCTGAGATTTGGTCAGATTTCAGTTGAAAAATTATAGAAATCAAAGTGTGTTGGGGGTGGGGAGGGATATTCATATACTGAACCAGGACTGTTGTTCATCTTTTATACTGCAGCTGTGTGTACATGTGTGAGAGGCTGCTCACTGGTTGCCCGAAGTGCTCCTGCTTCTTTCTCTCCCTCTGTGTAAACGCGGGGGCAGCCCCAGGACCGCTCAACGCCAATTGGCGTGAAGTCCTGGGGGCGGAGATTGCAGGGGATCACATGCGCCAATGTGTGCACATCCCCGCTTGAATGATGGAGCGGTCTCCCATCTGTGATCACCACTAAGAGACTGTTAGATGGCGAAACCGCCATCTATTTACATGGTACAGCGATGCGATCTACGCAAGCGCTGTACTGGGGACAGCCGTCTCACTCCGCTGTCCCCTAGAGAAGCTGAAGAGGAATTGGCTCTCATAGGCTGATGCCTATGACAGCCGATCGTGGTGATTGGCTGGTGGAGTGAGGGAGGGGCTACAGTAAAAAAAAAGTTAAATTTATTTAAAAAAAAAGACAAATTAATAAAAAAAACAAATGTCTGCAGCAGCGACCAGAGCCCATCAACAGAAAGCTCTGGTGATGGGCAGAAAAGGGGGGTGGGGGTCACTTGTTGGTGGGTTGAACGGCCCTGCAGCTAGCCCTTAAAGCTGCAGTGGCCTGAATTGTAAAACATAGCCTGACCACTAGGGGGGTGTAAGCCTGTGGTCCTTAAATGGTTAAGAACAAAATTAGAAAATCACTTATATTGCCATTAGCAAACAGTAGGGTGTTGATTTTATAATTTTGCCATATGTGATTAGGAAGTATGTTGTTCTCTTTTGAAGCTAATTGGACAATACTTTTTTAGTGCCTTTTGCCTCCCTCTGGTTTTGTTGGTGTTTTTAAATGGATGGAGAAATATCATTTTTCAGGCAGATAAACTGGAGCACCTAACAAATGTATAATGAATGGTATTTGTGGGCTATACTGCTTGGAGGATTCTTTAACTCTCATAGTACTGCCTAGTAAAGTAAAAACACCTGAGCGTGGCATGCAGATTCATCAATCTTAGCTTAGCTGAACGTCAGGAGTGGATGAATGATAACTGGCTAAAACTAAATGCTGACAAAACTGAGGTTCTTGTTATCAGAGGTCAGCGCTTGACAGCAAAGCAGCTCCAGTCTCAGCCAGCACCACTAAGGATAGGAAGCCCATACCTGAACAACTCAGACTGTGTGGGCAGCCTGTGTGTACTGATTGATGGGGAATTAAGCTTCAGGAATCAAATCTCAGCTGTTGTGAAACATTCTTTCACCTATGGAGCATTGTAAGGATTAAACACCTCATACCTCCAACGGATCTTCTCATCCTAGTTTATGACTTCATCACATCACGGCTGGACTACAGCAATGTTCTCTATACAGGCCTTCCAAACAAAGACCTGAACCGCCTGCAATTAGTACAGAATGCCACTGCAAGGCTGTTAACTAGCCAACCCCGCCATTGTCACATTACACCAACCCTTCGCTCACTCCACTGGCTACTGATAAAATGGAGAATTCTGTTTACGATTGGCTTATTGATGTTCAAATCATTGCACAATCTGCAGCCTGGATACATGAAGGACTTGTTGCAACTGCTTAACACCCCCTCAATATTAGATCAAAAGATCTAATAACTTAGTCATTCCCCATCACCTCAAAACCATTGGAGATAGAGCCTTTGTCATGCTGCTCCTACACTTTGGAACTCCCTGCCACACCCAATCAGGACATCTTCATTCCTGGAAGCATTTAAGTCTAAGCTGAAAAGCCACCTGTTTAGTCTGACATTCATGAAGACCTGCCTATTTCCTCTATAACACAGTCCAGCCTGCAACCCTGTATTGCTTTGAGACATAGCTAGCCAGTGGCGTCCCTACCATGGGGCGGCCAGGAGCGCTCCGCTCCGGGTGTCAGCTCCAGGGGGGGTGTCATCAAGGCCTCCCCAGAAGCCTTGATGACACAGGAGGGGAAGCAGCGCTGAAGGAGGGGTGGCAGCGTCGGCGGGGAGGGGGGAAATACCCCCCACATCTCCCTCACCTGGGTCCCCTCCTTCGGCGCTTCCCCTCCACGGGCGCCGGCAACGGGCACTGACAGGGCGGCTGATAGCCGCCCTCAGTTTACCCGAGCAGGGCTACAGGAAGATGGCCACCGAAGCCCGCACTGGAGACAAAAATAGACGGCAAGATGGCCGCCGACGCCATCTTGCCGTCTATTTTTGTCTCCAGTGTGGGCTTCGGCGGCCATCTTCCCGTAGCCCTGCACTGATGACGCAGCAGGAGACGGCGCGGGACATTCAAGAGGAGCTGCGGAGGCTGCCTGGGACTCGGAAGACATCTGCAGGTAAGGTTTTTTTCTTTTACAGGTGCACCGGCCCGGCCACCCACCGCTGCTGCCCACCTACCCACCGCTGCTGCCCACCACCTACCCACCACTGCTGCCCACCTACCCACCAGGCTACCCACCACTACTGCCCACCTACCCACCACTGCTGCCCACCTACCCACCGCTGCTGCCCACCTACCCACCACTGCTGCCCACCTACCACCACTGCTGCCCACCTACCCACCACTGCTGCCCACCTACCCACCAGGCTACCCACCACTGCTGCCCACCTACCCACCACTGCTGCCCACCTACCCACCGCTGCTGCCCACCTACCCACCAGGCTACCCAGCAGGCTACCCACCGCTGCTGCCCACCTGCCCACCGCTGCTGCCCACCTACCCACCACTGCTGCCCACCTACCACCACTGCTGCCCACCTACCCACCACTGCTGCCCACCTACCCACCAGGCTACCCACCACTGCTGCCCACCTACCCACCACTGCTGCCCACCTACCCACCGCTGCTGCCCACCTACCCACCAGGCTACCCAGCAGGCTACCCACCGCTGCTGCCCACCTACCCACCGCTGCTGCCCACCTACCCACCACTGCTGCCCACCACCTACCCACCACTGCTGCCCACCTACCCACCAGGCTACCCACCACTACTGCCCACCTACCCACCACTGCTGCCCACCTACCCACCGCTGCTGCCCACCTACCCACCACTGCTGCCCACCTACCACCACTGCTGCCCACCTACCCACCACTGCTGCCCACCTACCCACCAGGCTACCCACCACTGCTGCCCACCTACCCACCACTGCTGCCCACCTACCCACCGCTGCTGCCCACCTGCCCACCGCTGCTGCCCACCTGCTTACCGCTGCTGCCCACCTACCCACCACTGCTAGCAGGCTACCCACCACTGCTGCCCATCTACCCACCGCTGCTGCCCATCTACCCACCGCTGCTGCCCATCTACCCACCGCTGCTGCCCACCTACCCACCGCTGCTGCCCACCTACCCACCACTGCTGCCCACCTACCCAGCAGGCTACCCACCACTGCTGCCCACCTACCCACCACTGCTGCCCACCTACCCACCACTGCTGCCCACCTACCCACCAGGCTACCCAGCAGGCTGCCCACCTACCCACCATGCTACCCACCTACTCACCACTGCTGCCCACCTACCCACCAGGCTACCCAGCAGGCTACCCACCACTGCTGCCCCCCTACCCACCACTGCTACCCAGCAGGCTGCCCACCTACCCACTAGGCAATCAGGCTGCTCACCCTTCACCACCTACCCACCAGGCTATCAGCTTGCCAACACTCAAATCTGCTACCGATATTGTGTATTTTGTGGTCAGATCTGCTACTGACATTGTGTATTTTGTGGTCAGTTTAACTACCGTCATTATGTATTTTGTGGTCAGTTTAACTACCGTCGTGTATTTTGTGGTCAGTTTAACTACCGTCATTGTGTATTTTGTGGTCAGTTTAACTACTGATATTGTGTATTTTGTGGTGAAATCTGGTGCTGACATTGTGTATGTTCTGGTCAAATCTACCGCAAGATTGAATGATTTTTTTCTGGTCAAATCTGCCGACATGATTGAATGTATTTTCTTGTGAAATCTGCTCACATAACGTGTAATGTCTGGTGAAATGTTCTCGCATTACGTGTATTTTATGTTGAAAGCTTCTGACATTTTGTGTATTTTCTGGAGAAAAGCTGCGCAATGATGTGAATTTTCTGGAGAAAGGTTGACTAAAACTTGGGTGCACTTTTAAATTAGCTCCGCCCCATCCGGTCATAGCCACGCCCATTTTTTCGCCGCGGCGCGCTTCGCGCGCCGCAGGTGGTGTACCGTGGGGGGGGGGGGGTGTCTTTCAATACCTAGCACCGGGTGTCAAATGCCCTAGGTACGCCACTGTAGCTAGCTACATGCTTTGAGTCCTAAAAGAAAAGTGGAAAAAATGCTTTACAAATGTTACAGTATTGTATCAAGTAAGGTTATACATTATGTTAACTCAATGTAAGGATCGCTCCTATAGCGTATTCTGTCCGTTGCAGTGGAGCTGCAAACGGACAGTTCTGGCTTATCTGCTTGCATTCGGTTGTGCATTTGCAATGGGTCTCATTGCCATTTGCAATCGCTCTGCAGTGCTGGGCAGCTCAGGATGCTGTCATTATTCCACCAATTGCTTGTTGCAGCTGAGCTGTGGCCAGATAGCCCTGGATTTCCTGCATGCATGTTGGTACATAATTCTGCATGTATTTCTTATGGGACTCCTTTGCACTCACAGCCAGCTAGCAAATGGTAATCAAGCTAGCTCAGGATTGAGTGATAACCATTCAGCTGTGTGGAGATTTTCATACCTGCATCCATTGGCTGATACCAGCATCAAGGTCTGCCTCCCATTTCATACTCGCCCGTCATAGTGGTCACTACACTGATCTACTGGGCACCTTGTTACTCTGTATAGTTCTGTTATTGTAGTTCTATGCGACCTTATAACTTGTGCTTTAGCTAGTTCTTGATAAATATATATGCAGACTTGCTAATATATATTTATCCGTTAGTTGGGCTGTTTGTTATTTTTTTTATCATTGTGTATTGCCTAGTTCCATGCTTGATGGATGTTCGCTGCATCTGCGGTGGATCAGTGAAGTCCATTATCCCGATAGCTTGGATTCTGCCATCACCACGTTGGTGACTGGTAGTATTCCTGCTACTCTAGTTTCTGGGAACGTAACTATAGGCTGCAGTTGCTATTAGTTACGTTCTATCCTGTAGTCTTGTCTGGTGGATGCTTGCTGTGACTGTTGTTAGCCAGCTTGCTCTCCTTCTGTGGACGTGACTGTGAGCTGTGGTTGCTACTAGTTACCCTCCAATCTGTAGTCCTGTCTTGTACCTGTCTGAATACTTGCTATCGCTAAGGCAGCACAGTGCGAACTAAGGCAGCGCAACATCGCACTGCGCTGCCAATGTGTTTTATTTGTAGTGATATTGGAAGCCCAGAGCTGCAGTTGCTCTGGGCAGCCAGTGTAACCTCTTCCATTATCCAGCCCTTAGTCTGGTTGTGCTGGGTGGTCAGAAAGTATGACCCCCCAGCATTACACTCAATTTAGAATAATACTCTGAAGGCACATTCATGAAAATGGGTTGAAGGAACAATGCAGTTCACAATGTTGTAAATACTAAATGTAACATCATTATTTGATGTTGATTTAACCAGTTCACCACTAAGGGGTTTTTCCCCCTATGGACCAGAACAATTTTCACCTTACAGCGCTCCTTCCATTCATTCCCCAATTACTTTATCACTACTTATCACAATAAAATGATCTATATTTTTTTTTTCACCACAAATAAGGCTTTCTTTGAGTGGTACATTTTACTAAGAATTATTTTTTTCTAACTGCATTTTAATCGGAAATATAATAAACATATGTAAACAAACATTATTTATCAGTTTTCAGCCATTATAGTTTAAAAAAAAATACATGCTACTGCAATTAAAACCCACATATTTTATTTGCCCATTTGTCCCGGTTATTACACCATTTAAATTATGTCCCTATCACAATGTATGGCAACAATATTTTATTTGGAAATAAGGGTGTATTTTTTCAGTTTTGCATCTGTGTCACTAATTACAAGCCCTTTTTTGCAAAACTAAAAATAATATTTTCTCCTGGCATACATAAAAAGTTGAGTCCCTAAGGTATAATTTTTTTTTTTATAAAAATGTTTTATTTTGGTAACTATGGGAGGAGAGGTAAGGGGTTAATTCATGGATATTTTATTTAATGGAATGTGTATGGAATGTGTATGTAGGTGTAATTTTACTATTTGGCCCAACTTTATTTTGATTGTGTCAGTTTTACTACATACATGCGTTACAGGAAGTAACACGTTACAGGCAGGGCAGGTTCAAGCCCCAATGGGGCCCTATGGCAAAAAAAAACCTGAGGTCCCCTGCCCCCTCTCCCAGCATGTGCACCCCCTCAGGGCACCTGAGCCAGCTGCCATGCCCCCCACATCTTCTCCTTCAACTTTATTGTGTACCCCAGGGCCCCTGCACTGTTATTGTCAGAATAGCAACTCACCTATCCTGGTGCGCTGCTCCATCCATGCTCCCTGTCCTCATCCCCCCTGGCTGCCTCTTCTCCACAACACTGTGCTTTTTAACACGTAATGACTGGTCATGGAGAAGAGGCAGCCAGCAGGGATGAAGACAGGGATAGGTGAGTTACTATTCTGACAAATCAGTGTAGGGGCCCTAGGGGGCCCATGTCAGTAGGAGACCTGGGGGCCCTGCCATACTCAAGGGCCCTGGGGCGATTGCCCACTTTGCATCTATGGTAGCGCCGGCTCTGGTTACAGGAGGTAACATGTGTATGGCTTTCACTTTCTGTTTTGACAATGAACATGGCATCTCATTGAAGCCGGTTTCATTGATTACTTGCACTTAGATCAATGAAAGGGAACAGTGTTCTAATTCACTAATCTGTGTACTAGCGGGCGTCAACATGAATGCGAGCGGAAGCGCACGCGGGGCCGAGCTGGACCGCACACAATGGCAATTGCGGAGGAGATACGTGTATCTACACTCCAAGAGCTAAGATAAAGTCTCCAAGGGCGTAGATATACTGTATCGGAAATGTTAACTGGTTAATAATAAGTAAAATAATATAGCAGTTGCATAGCAATAGAGGTTATAGGAGCTGTGACTGCACCAGGGCCCCTGGACCTGGGGGGCCCACATGAGGCCCTCCTTCCCACACTGCATTAGCTGTTTGTTGGTGCTGTAGTCATAATGATCACCCCTATATTTGCTTCAGTGGTAATCATTAACTAACTAGCTAATTTTCCTTGATCCCACAGTGGCTGCCTTGGAAAGTCACATTTTGTGTGCTGTATCATGCAGTACAGAGTTGGAAAGGGGGCCCCAGTGTGTAATCTGCACTGGGACCCCTGGTTCTGTAGCTATACCACTGGACTGTAGTAGATTGCATGTTTCCACAAGTGGGCCTTCATTCTCTCTACTGTAGCAGCGGAATGACCCTTTCCCAAAGTTTGAGTTGATTAACAAGAGCAGTTTTTCACTCTAGCAAGATCACTTCATCCTGCTGACCCTGAATGCATGACTTCAATGTGAGGACCAACCTCACAGAGAACCTTCAGCTTACTAACAATGATGAATGATGGATTGATGAGACACATATTTGTAAAAAGGAACACTTGAGTTTATTATGCATTTATATAAAAACATAAACCTTGCCTTTCAAGTAGTATTGAAGCCTGCCAGACCTTTTTTTGATTATGTACCGTAGTTTGATTTGCAGATTTTGAGTTTAAATAGTTCATACACGGGATTCTAATTTCAGGGATGTCTTCAGGGTTTTCTTTTTTTTCCCCCAAATTCTGAGCTTCGTAAATGAAGCATGTTTTTCTTAAGAGAAACTATGTGAAAGAATTCAACATACAAACGAATACATTTCATTTAGTCTGGCAAATCATTTGACATTTCTATAACAGCCTAACTGCATTTGGAAATTTGCTTTGATGTAAGTGTTGCACTAATCATTATCAGGTGAGTGACTTGTACACTGCTTTGTATGTAGAATGTGATGTATAACCTCGCTGCAGTGTAACAATGAGTTCATGAAATTCCTGTCACAGGTACAGTTTAGTTGCTCATCCCGTACCGATGCGTTCGTTTTTAGCACGCAGCAAACAAATAACATGTCAAAAGCTGCATCAGGAAGGCAAATGCAGCTTTTATACAACTCTATCCCATATGGAGATCCTATGATATTTCAGTAAAAACTAAACTCAAAATATTTCAGAACAACATGAAGACAGTCCTCCTGTATGGCTGTGGCACACGTAGAAGAAAAGTAGGGAGACCAAAAGCAACTTGGAGATGAACTGTGGAGGTGGAAATAAAGAATGCAAAGACATCATAGACCAAGATAGGCAAGATTGCTCAGGACAGGAAATGGTAAAGTACTTATTTAGGGCACTTTGCTCCGTGGGAGACATATGAATTTAGTCACGTCAAAAAAAGTAGGTTGTCCCAGATTTATCAACTCTGTATCAACATATTAAATCCCCTCCCTTACCAGGGCAATTTTCACAGTTCTGTGATGCCTTTGCATGCACCTGCACCAAATCTGCAGGGAAGCTCAATAAGTTTATAGACACCTTTACTCTGAACCTGAACCCATAATCTCTTCTACAAGCAATGACTAGGGGCTAGTACCTACTCAAAGACAGTTCCACACTTGCCTTTTCTTTGCATGTCTTAAGTTCTTTTAAGAAGATATGGTATCTGTAGTTGAAATAATTTCCTTCCAGGCTGAACTGTCTGCCCTCCCCATTGCTCCACTGACTTATCAGACAAGCCCCTCCTCCAACAAAGTTCCAGTAGCAAACTTGGAAGAGACCTCTCACTACTGTAATCCCCTCCTTCCCTATGATGCTTAAAATACATACGCAGTAATACTTAACGTATGCATCATTTGAGAGATACATTTTTGAACAAAACAAATATCCCTTAAAAATATTTTCCTAGATGAAAATGAATAAGGTTTATGATATAAATCTTTAAATACAAGACACAAAGGCCAGAGCTTTGATGTTTTTAGAACATAAGAGAAGTCCGAACTATAGAGGCTCTTAGTTACGTTATTGTTATATTGTTATAAATGCCAACATACACTGTTGTAAGGAAGCAAGCATAGTGTATTGTTAAACTGCAAAACTACACCACAATCATCTTCAGAACCATGGAGATTTGTAGTGTGAGCTGCCTTTTATAACCCATCTGGATTTACAGCCACATGCTCTCTTGCCTTCAGCAATTTCAGACTCACAAGAGTATTGAGTCAAAATAATGTAAACCAGATATTATTGCCCCATCTCCTGTTCCAAGCTTGTGTAACACATGGATCTGGCCTCCCAGATATTTTTAAATACACTGCTGATAAACTGGTGCTGCACTTTTCAGGACACGTCAAGGTATTCTGTAATGTAAACGGGGTTTCTCAGGATTAGTGAGCAGGGGAAGACAAGATCCAGATGTGGCAGATGGAAGAAGAATAAGAAGGAAGGAGAGGTTGCTTGACACACATACATAATGTCATGACAAGTCCTGATGTTTCCTGGGGTTAATGTGTTAAACATGAAACTTTCTGTGCCTCGCTACAAAGCTAGAAGACAGGAGAGTTAATTCCGCATCTTCACTGAAATGGTCGACGGGGAAAAGCCGTGATGTGAATTGAAAAATTATTTTGTGTCAAATAGATTGAGCATTCAAACTGAAGCAACATGGCCTACATGTGCATGCTATTTTTTATGGGATGAAGATGTTCAACAACAGGACAACTCCCACACAACTAAATGATCTGGTTGTCATTATTCTCGATAACTCGAGCTAAGCTGCACAGGTCAGTAGCTGAATGTTAAGATGTCTGTGGATCACTATTACCAGATATGCAGACATTAACAAATCTGCAGAGCTTAGTGGAGGAAATATCACAAAACAGATTGCTGGTAATATTTAAAATATAATCTTCAAGTCTGCAGGACAGATTTCCTGAAGCACATTCTCAGCAGAATTAGATGCATAGATACAGCAGCCAAAAACATGACCACAGACCTTAGTTGTTTTGTTACCAGATACTTTTCAGTGGTTTTGTGCTGCCTAAAGGTAATGACAAAAATAAGGGAGAGCGACATAATGAAACTTCACTCAGGACAGGGTAGTATCATAAAGACAGAGGGTAGGAGATATGTTGTATAAAACAAGGCCATCATGATGAAAGAGGGCATGGGGGAGGTAGGGGGAGACATTTTGAAAAGAGAGGGTAGAGGGAGTATCATAAAGATCAAAGGTGCAGAAACTGTCATTAAGATAGAGAATAGGGGGGAAATGAAGGGGAAGGGTAAAAGGGGCATCAACAAGAAGACACAATGTAGGAGGAAAGTCATAAAAAGAGGGAATGGGGAAAATCTTGAAGACAGAGGGTAGGGGGTATATCTCAATGAAGATAGAGAGTAGGATACTTTCATGAAGACATAGAGTAGGGGGGGGGGAGTGGGGTGTCTTCAAGAAGAAAGGAATAGAAAAGGGTTATGAAGAGATAGGGTAAGGGGTGTAATATAAAGACAGATGGCATCGGCATCATTATGGTGAGGGAGAGGTTAGAGAGAATGTCATGAAGACAGACGGAAGAGGGTTGTCAGGAAGACAGAGAGTAAGGGAAATGGTACATCGTGGAGGCAGCAAGTATAGGATTGTCTTGAAAAGTAGGAATAGGAAAAGTGTTATAAAGACAGAGGGTAAAGGAGTCATCATGAAGACAGAGGGTAGTGTAAGTGCCACCATGAAGGCAAATGGTAGGGGAGTGCCGTGAAGACAGAGGGTAAGGGGAGCATCATGAGGACTCAGGATATGGCATCCTGAAAAAAGAAGGCTAGGGAACTATCATGAAGAATATTGGAAGCAGTAGGAAGAGCATCAAGAAAAGAGTTCGTAGGGGTAGAATTATCAGAATGGAAGGTAAGGGAAGTGTTATGAAGACAAATGCGAGTGTTGCATAAAACGCTTCATTTTTGCCGCTAATGGAAGTCTATGGGCCACATGAAAAAATGCATATAAAAAAACGCATCAGCGTTTTATATGCGTTTTTAAACCTGCATTTTTAAAAACACTGGTTTTGTTGCATAATATTCATAGACGCATCAAAAATGCACATAATGAAAGTCAATGGGAATGCAATGGTATGCATTTTTCATATGTTTTCCATGCGTTTTATATGCGTTTTTCCCCCCAAATATTTTTTTCTGTATTTCCGCTTCATGTTGTCCTCCTAGTGATTTGCATAAATGGAATTTAAAAACTCATGGAAAACGCATACAAAAACGCAAATGTGTTTTGTATATGCGAACCGCAAACGCATTAAAACGCACGCACAACCCTTGAAAAATGCATCACAAACACACTAAAAACACAGTAAAAACGCACACAACATTAACATAAAACATGACATAAAACACAGCCTTTCACGTTATGTTATGTGTGCACCCAGCCAAAATAAACCAAGCCTGGATTCTAGATGCCCTCCACACCCTCCTAGTAGCTCACCCTGATTAGTTATTGCATGCAACTGATTCTGTTTATCTGTGAAGAACACATATGTACAGCAAAAGCTATCACACCAGACATTACTACAGCCTCCATATTACTTTTACTACAGCAGGTCTTGAATAATTCTGTCTTCAAATGGTCACCAATCCCAGTACCTATGATTTATCACCCTCTCAACCCCCCCCCCCCCCTTCTAAGAAAGAAAAAAGATAATAAATACATTTGGTATACTAGAAAAGGTTTTTAAAAAAATTGATATTGAAACTGCTTTTTGGGAAGACACCTTCAAGGTATTGGTGGCTGTTCTTTGATGTTTCTCAGGACCATCCATATCTGGTACCATGGGCTAAAAATTATATCTGCCCATAATCAAGAACCAAATAATTTTTTTTTAATCTTTTTTTCTGTAGCTTTTTCTGCTTTGCATGCTGTACCATGAAAGTAAGGTGCCACATGCTACTTTACAGCAAATCCAGAGAGATTTCTTTTCTTTTTTCCAATAGCAGCAGGGACCTATTATGAACTCTATCCAGTTCTGATTGTAGCTCACTATCCTTCTTTCAACTAAGAAAACAAAATTATTTTTCCACTGTCAAGGGTGAAATGAGCACTGACACCCCCCCCCCCCCCCCCACACACACACACACTTTATTTTTAAATAGTGATATCTTCCTCAGACATGTAGGGGGCTTACCGTTACAATGCAATTCTTTTGGCTGCTGTAGTCCAGAACAATCCATGGGAATTTTCCATCACTGACATCAATGGTGTTTTGATTGGGTGCCTTTAAAATTTGTATATTTTGCTTTGTTAAGCTAAACTGCCCATGAAATGAACAAAGGCATATTTGAGTAACATTATTTGTGAATAATTAAAAAAGAAATGATAGATAGTGTATGTTTAAATTAAATGTAGCAAATGTATACAAAAGCCAGCACCATTGACAGCATGAGTCCTGGAGAGAAGAAGGGAAGTGACTGAAAGCAGGGCAAAATGAAAGTAGATAGGTTGGAAAAAGTTTTTGCTATGACTCTTGGAATATAATTTTTTCCTTCCTTGCTTATAATCTGCTTTAAAAAATTGTTGCGTACATTGTATCACCGGATGGGTTAAAAATAAACTTTCAAACAATATTTATACTTCCTGCTTTACAATCATAGGCAGAAACAGCTTCTCCCAGACCTAAACAAGTTACAATATTGTGTATACTGTGTGTGATGAAACTCCATATTAGCTAGAAAATAATCCAATAAGAAATTACTTGTTTAGTTTACCTATCCTGTTTCAGTGTTCACTGTCAGATTCAGGTTTCCATCTTTTCTGTTTCACATGGTGCCAAAAGTGAGATCACTTCTGCCCTTTACTTTTCTTTCTCCAACTCAGCTCAGTGTTAATTATCCCTCCCTACTGCCACAGCTTACTGTCCCTTCCACAGCAAACATCACCTAGACAACAAGCTTACATCACTGTGTAAATGTTGGTTGGGGTGGTTTCAATTACCTTCTGGTCATAGTGTCCTTATCCTATCCAACATAGGAAGCTTTTTGTTATTTGAATGCTGAGAAAAGATTGTTACTGTAGTAAAAAAGAAAACCTCCCCACAATCCCGCTGGCACAGCAAAGTTCTTGCAGTTAGGCAAAGCTACCCAGACCAAGGTAAAAGGAAAAAAAAAACGGGGAACATATAAGGACTTATTTTACATACATTTTTGGTGCACTAAATATTTTTGGACAATTCTATTTTTTAATGTTACATCCCCCTTTAAAGACTACACTTTTGTCTGTTCAATTCTAAATCAGCCAATCTGAGTTTCTAGTTTCCTCCTGGCTCAAATAGCAGGTTAGAAAGCAGGCTAGAGCTTTTTTTGTGTAGATGTTAGGTACCAAGAAAAGCCCAAGATTACAGCATTTTCAAATGGTAACTACAGGTAGCCAAAATTCACCTCTTAGCCTCTTGACTGCCACTCCCTCACCAGCTCCCCAGTCCTGGTGCCTGGCTGTGCCCACCTTGTCCTCATCCATGCCCACCAAAGGCCTAGTGAACTGAAAATAATTTGTTACTACATTTTTTTTTACTTCCATTACCCCAAACCACTCCATCCTGGCTTCCTGGTGTAATTGTCTGTACAAAAAAAATAGCTGGCTCGGCTCTCCATTAAAATGAACGAATAAGTCCTGCTTTCTGGTTAACAGTGCCACCTAGTGTCATAAGTGTCTGAATGTAAATAAAGCCCCACCTTTTCATATCACTCAGCCACCAAGTAGCTGCACTGACAAAATGGCAGCATATAATAGGGTCAAGGGGTGGTGGGGGTTCTGGAGACTGGAGAGAGCATTTTGGATTACTACATATAAATATTCTTTATGAGTTTGTTTCTTAGCCAAAATGCATAGAAATGCAAATCCTACTTATACACTTAAGGACCCAGAGCAAAAAGGCCAAAGAAGAAATGTATACAAATTATATATACAAATGATCAATAGATAAATTAGATTTACACAATAAAGAACCCCCTCTTCCCCAGCGAACGGAATTCACCCCCAAGTCTATAAAGCCTTAGATTTGCATGTATAACAATGCGCTCTGGGAGGCTGACCAACCAGCCTGAGAGGCAAGCCAGGCCACCGAATTTTAACTTCCTTTATAATAGAAGTTTAAAAGCAGGGTATTCCTTAAAGTGGATCCGAGATAAACTTTTAGTCATTGCATAATTGTGTTCCTTTCATAAAGTTTATAGGGCATTCCTCAAACCAAATACTTTTTTTGTTTTGTTTTAATACTCTAGTTCCCTATAAACTAAACAAGCCTCACCCACAGCTTTTCACAGTGCCTTGGCACTGTAGCAAGGGCTTATGGGAGCTCAGTGTGTGCAGGAGGAGGTTACTAGCCAGAGATTTCAGAGGCAGAGGGGAGGAGAGAGGAGGAGAGGGGGCTGAATTTACACACAGGCAAGCTGATAGCATCTCCAGCCCTCAGCCTGTGACAATGTGACAAATAGAACATGGCTGCCCTCATTGAATCACAGCAATAAATAATCATAAAATGTTGAAGCTGTTTGCAGCTGGATATGCTGTGTAAACTATCTAAACTTTAGATAAGATATATAGACAAGTTACTTGTTATAGTTAGTTTTTCATCTCGGATCCGCTTTAAATAATTACAATATCCCCAAAGTAATTCAAAGAGAGAAGTTCCCTTACGTATAGCATATTATGACTTCTGACACAATAGTAGATTCGTTGACAACATAATTCTTATAAGATAAAGCTTGCTATTTGTTGATACGTGTTCTCAGAATAGAACCAAATAAATTTGATGCTGGACACAAATGGCGGTTCACAAATAGCAGCAGCTATTACAGAAGTGACACTTAGACCACCAGTTTGCCATCATCACATGTAACTGACTACAAATTATGTATTGTACGTCATTCAAAGGGTGTCAACATTGCCCAGTTCTTAGTCATCTAATTGTATATGAAGATCAGCTATACAGCACACAAGCATCTCCCATTAGGCATATATCCAGATTAACAAGCATCCTTTTCATGTGGTACAATAAGTACACAGGAGCCAATATTGATGCAGGAAGACTGGAGGTGTATAGGGCATCTAATGACCGATTACACATTGATGGCAGTTCAAAAATTACCATATTATGGCTTAACCATTGCAGCATGTTTTACCAGCAAACAGTATCTCATCTGAGCATACATATACAGTATACAACCAGTTACTTATCCAGCCTGGTACCATTGCATGTATGAGGCACACTTTGGACTTGTGAAATGGCAATATTAGAACAGTGATAGTTTATATGAATTTTGTTGCAGGAGTCCCAAGGTTACATTACTGTCCATTTATGGTAACCCAGGCATAAGTTCCAATAGACTGGAGCCAGGATTCCTATCAGTGCTGGGCTTGAAAGCAGACAGGTGGAACTCAATATCATATCAATCGTCAGTGCAGAGGTACAGAAACGAAAGAGTATTCTTTCACAAGTATGTTCAAAGCAAACTTCATATAAGCAACGTCCAACTCGGGGTTTACTCCTCTGACCTCTTCAGAGTTGTTGAGGATACTGGAGGAGTGAAACTGGTGGTCAGATAGAGAACAGGCAGCATTTGATTATTATAGAGTCCTGGGTGAAGACTCTGGAATGTAAGTTTTATATATAAAGTTTCTGGTATGTAGGCAGCACAGAAGAGGAAGACGGCATGAAATTAAAATATACACATCATGTAATCCAAATATAATTATTAGGTTTAAATATTTCCATAAAATGGCGCCAGTTATAACTGCAGCACAAATTAAAGAAGAACTGTCACAACATATTGTAGAATGCAGTCAATTCTCCAGGATACCCACTTTGATGTTAAATATCCTGGTTTAAGCAACATAAACACTTTTGATAGCTGTATATTGCTGTTTATTGATATGTAACCCCACCCTTTTACTAAGGCTTAGCCTAGGCTGTTTGTTATGCAGAATTCTCCCAACCAGAGCATTCTGGTAGACCAGAGATCTTTTTTACTGGCTTTAGAATGCTTAGAAAATGAACATTCCGCAGAGATCACCTGCCAGTACCAAATATGTTGTGATCAATTTCAGAAAGTAAATCGGGGAGAGGAAAGAATTACAATGGGCAAACATCGACTGAATAATTTATCTATGAATATTGTAAAAAAGAACAATATTTATTCATTATGTTATTTTGAGTACAGTTCCTCTATAACCACTTAGCAACCCTTGCCACGCTTATCTACGCCCCTTTAAAATTCACCTGGGGCACAGGGGCGTAGATAGGCATCTCCTGTTTGTTTTCTCGCAGTGAGCGTTCGCGTGCGCGATCACGTGCACGCGGATGCGCGGTCGCGTGCACGCAGATTTGCGGTCGCAATCGGCACCCGCTGGTCAGCCAATCAAAGTGCTTACAAGTTTGAATGAGCACTGCCAAAGCCAATGGCAGTGCTCATTCATTCAGAATGTGTGTAAACACTGAATCAGTCACTATGCTGTTACAGTTACTGAGATCACTCGTGAGAGGATCTCAGATAACTAATACAGCATTAGTGAGTGATCAGCATCAGTTAGGTTTTTTTTTAAATAAATTTTACCCCCATTAAGCCCATTAACCCTTGCCTCCCTAAAATGTTAAAATTGCTGTGGTTTTTAGGGGAAAAACCCTGTGGTAGAGAAGTGGTTAAAGAGACACTGAAGCGAAAAAAAAATTATGATATTATGATTTGTATGTGTAGTACAGCTAAGAAATAAAACATTAAGATCAGATACATCAGTCTAATTGTTTCCAGTACAGGAAGAGTTAAGAGACTCCAGTTGTTATCTCTTTGCAAAAAAAGCCATTCATTTCTACGACTTTCAAAAGTCGTGGAGAGGGCTGTCTTCTGACTTTTATTATCTCAACTGTTTACTTTTTCCCTGCCAGAGGAGAGGTCATTAGTTCACAGACTGCTCTGAAAGAATCATTTTGAATGCTGAGTATTGTGTAATCTGCAGATATTAGATAATGATGCAATGTTAGAAAAAACACCATATACCTGAAAATAAAAATATGAGAATATTTTCTTTGCTGCTAATCTTCTAGTAATTATTCATAGTACACAACCAATTCATTATATCATATATTTTTTTTCGCTTCAGTGTCTCTTTAATGAGTCACCAGGAAATGCATGTGTTGGAAATAAAGAATATTGTAGATAACACATCATCAAAGTGAGCCTTCATCAACATGTCTTGCAGGTCCCAACAGAGCCTTCATGCACAGGTATTGGAGAGTGTATATTAGGGAGTGAACACCGAAGAAAATGCTGTAAATTCATATTTTACTCTTCAAGCCATCTGAGTGTGAAAATGCAAGGAGAGAGGTAATCATTGATTTACAGATCACCCTCCAATGTCTACTCTGCCTGCTGTAGGGTTCCTTGTAACAATCGGTGTCAGCACGCAGAGAGTATCTGATTATTGGCGATCTGCAGTATCACCAAGAATGCAGATATATACCCGATTATTGATGATCTGCAGTATCACCGATAATCCGATATATTGCTAACCTCTGGATACCAGCAAAAGAACACAATAAAGACAGTAGTATATCAGATAGTGTGGCAATATCCACCACACGGCAATTCCTCAGAGGTGTGGTTACCTCTGAATGGGAACCCCGTGAGTGAGATCCAGGCTGAGTGAAGAATCTCGACCCCTAGCAGTAATCGTCTGCTTGGGGCAGGCGTCTCGGAGAGGCAAGCCTCAGAGATAACCCTCCAGTGGGAGACGTTCCACTGAAGGGAGAAAGGTCAGACAGGCAAGGGTTCAGCAACAGAGATGACGGCAGCAGTACAGGAACGGAAGGCAGAAGAGTAATCGGAAATCAGGCAGAGGTCGACAACAAGAATCAGATAGGCAAGGTACAATAACGTAGAGCGAGAGAGTAGTCAAGGATAGCCGAAGTCAAAACACAGATACAATATCAAAATACAATCCTAACTAAGGTGTGAAATCCTTAGTATCAACACCAGGGCACTGAGCTAAGGTCTGAGCGCTAACACAAGTGTATTCACGACAGCAGACAAGGAGAATCTGACAGACAGCTCCTTTTATGCTGGAGAACGCTCTAGCAGCGTCCCCCAGCCGCCCAGCCAATCCCCAGCACTGCTGGAGTCAGCTGACCAGCCTGGTCAGCTGACTCCCCTTCGGGAACAATAAAGTTTCTGTCTCCTCGCGCACGTTAACCTGAGAGACTGAGCCGGCGAGAGGGCGGGGAACCCTCTGGACAGCAAGCGTGCGGCGGAGTCCGTCAGACTTACGGACTCCGCCAGCTATCGCATTGCCCCCGCCGGCAGCAGAGCGGAATCCTTCTGGTATGCGGAGTCCGCCGCCACGTGTGTTCCGGCGGCGGCTCTGTCATCCCTTACATTCCTATTATGAATGGGAGCTGAATGACACCTGCAGTACATCTATTGGGAAGGGCACTAGATGACCCTCATTTCTAAACTGTATTTTCAGGCTTAAAATTCTTGGCTTATCTCTAAGTATTTGCAGTGTGTGTTTGCCTGCAGTGTAGACTCAAGTACTTCATTACCGTGCAGAACCAGATGTTTTCTATAAACCAGCATTGTTTCTTTTCAGTAACTACGCTAATGTAGCAATACGATATCTATTTGCCGAATAAAAAGTGGAAAGAGTAGTGGTGCACACAATCACATCAACATTTTTAAAATAAGTACATTTTTTCAGTAAGACCCCCTGCACAAAATATTAGTAGGAAAAGTAAGTAAGGGAGGAAATGACATCAGGATTGGCTTCAGTTAGAGGGAATCAAGATGGCAAATGGCAGAAACACAATTCTCTTTATTTACTATATAAAATCCACTGAAATTAAAACGTGGACAATACAATACATATGGAAGTGGAACAAGTAGTTATCTACTTATGCATGCGTTTTTCTTTTCCTGGGATAGTACGGCTGTCCTTTCTGCTTTAAGAAGGCAAGGCTTTGCTTCTCAGTGATTTCATTGTAAGGCTAGTGGTTCTCCATAGCTATACTGGATACCTTCTTCAACATGAGTGTGCAAAACAGATTCTTGCACATACATTGATCAGTATGCTAAGCTATAGACTCATCTGCCACACATGCAGAAAACTATGGGTGTGTACATATGCACAATTAATTAGATCCCTCGGGTGACAGTTCAGGGCCCAGTTCCTAGGCTACAGCTATTGCTATGGAGGGAGGAGGAGGGACAATGGTGTGGCACATGCACTGAGCAACTGCATAGAGCAACTAGTCAGGTTTTAGCAGTTACCTGAAGCAGGATTCTGATTAACTGAATTGGGCAACTGTTCCTTATTTTTTATTAGTTTACTTTGCACTTTATGATTCTAGAGATACATACACCAGTCACACACTTTGGCCCATATGCAATTATGTTTTTCTCCTTAATTTTCTCCTAGGTAATGTTTTCATAATTGTCAATGAAATGCCTTTTAAACCACCGGCAAGCAACAAAAATAGGTACTTAAAATTATTTTGATGGTACTCTTTCACTTGCTTTTTGGTACTTTTTCTGTTGGAAAGTGCTGAAAAGTTATTTTAAATAGAAGATGAAAAATTATCTCCTAGGAGAAAACTCAGGAAAAAAAGTTAATTGTGTATGGGCCTTTGTTACTTACACAAGGGTATGCATTCCAAAATGTGATGAGGACTTAGGTAGATAATTAAGGGTGTAAACACAAAGGTGCTTACAGAGTTCCGAAATGCATCTCTTCATCAAGGCATGGGGAGCAGTGGATTTTCCTTCCCTTCTAAAACTCAATGTAGAGCATATAAAGGGTTCTGTGGCCAAAATTAGAACATTATAAGTGTTACACTCATTGTGCCTCCCAAAGGGATTTAGTGCTTGTTTAGCATAACATGTGTTAATGTGACTTTTCCACCAAAGTACAGCAAGGAAAAACAAAGCTTAATGCAGCAGCAAAGCCAACAAAAAATAACTTGATTGCCTAGAAGTCACAAATAATGACTTCCTTTTTAGTAACATTACCCAGTTGAGTCTGGTTTAAATCAGTTGGTCGATTACAGGGGCGTATGGAGATCAGCATTGCCAGAAGGGACTGACTGATTCTAAAGCTTTACACGTTTGTCCTGCTTGTCCTACAATGAAGGCATGAAAAACAGAACATGCAAGTGCTTGTGTTTTTCTGGGTTGCTGTGGTTAGAATAATGACTTTATGTGCAGGAACAGTTCTTGAGACATGGGACAGTGACTATATTTATATCATAGCCCTACTCTAATTGTACTCTTCAATAAGAAGAATGTTCTTACTGTATTGTGAAATTTATAAGCATGTATCAGTGCTGAGTTTATTTTTCAAGCTACCTTTTTGTTTTAGTCTAGGCATTTTACCTTTTCTGAATGAGTACCGTATATTCCGGCGTATAAGACGACTGGGTGTATAAGATGACCCCCCAACTTTTCCAGTTATTACGGTATATAGAGTTTGGGATATACTCGCCATGTAAGACTACCCCTCTTCCAACGCACACCAAATAAAAATTAAAAAACATCATATACTGGTGCTATGTATGAACAGATACTGGTGCTGTACTGTATGTGGTACCCAGTATATAACAGTATACAGGTGATTGACTGGTTGGATTGGTCAACTCTCCCTCTCCCTAATGCTGGGAATACACCATACAATTTTGTGTTAGATGGTTTGATAGATCATTTCTGACATGTCCTACCTTATTTTCAATCGTTTTTCTGATCGATTTCTCAGTGAATAGAAATAGATAAGAAAAGATAACGGAATTGAATCGGAAATCAATCGGACTGAAAATCGACCGAAAAAACGTATTGTGTATTCCTAGCATAAGTGGATTGGTCAGCTCTCCTTGTCTACCTGTTTATCAGAGTGGTATGGAAGAATAGATTGCGCTGTACCCATAAAACACGCCTCTAAAACACAAACCTTTCTGGCCCACCCTTGTATCCTATTTACCTCCTTCTCAGCCTCTCAGATCTCGCACATGTTGAGCTGGTTGAACTCGATGGACGTATGCCTTTTTCAACCCAAATAACTATGTAACTATGTGCGCCTGCGCCGCTTCACTACAGTACTCAGCAGCAAGATCTGAGAGTCAGTAACAGGATAGTGCATCACCCGGCATCAATGACACATTGGCGTATAAGACGACCCCTGACTTTTCACATGATTTTCAAGGGTTAAAAAGTAGTCTTATACGCCAGAATATACAGTAATTAGCTGCACAAAGTAGGAACACATTACTTATATTGCTCATTTACATTAATTATGTGACTTTGATACTCTGTTAGGATCACTTTGGAGCCAATGTGTGTTTGTGTACATTTAAACAAGGTAAACAAGTTGAAATAATGCTTGCCTTTAAAGGATACCTTAAAATTTGTATGTTTAAAATTTGGGGGGGGGGGCATGTTTAGTGGGCTGGCTTATGCTCACCCCTCCGCCCGTTGTGCAGGTGCTGCCCAGTGATGTCACACCTATGTAGTGCGCCTGCAAAGAGCACTCCCGGCCGTGGTCGTGTGAACAAGGACACGCACCTGTGACCACCCCAACCAGGAAGTAAGTTCAGGGAGTCGGTAGGCAGTACTGGAGGGGTACGGAGGAGAACAGGGGAGCGGTGGGCATGAGGAGAGCCCACCAAACATGCTTGCTCCCTCGTTTTTTAATTTAATTTTGCACTAAGGGACCCTTTAATCCTAGCAATGTGCTTTCCATTTGCTATTGTATTTGCATATCAGTTTGTTCATTGTACCTTACTACCTTTGACTGCAATAGACAATATGGACTTTGGCAAGATTGTACTTCATAGTTACTCACAGCAATTGCAAAGATCAATCTGGCTATGGCTGTCAAAGGTCAAAATGAGTTTATGGCATCACACTGTGCACTGCACAGGTGTGATCTGGGCAGCTCTACCTGATCACCACTGTCAGCTGCTGCAAAGTAACAGCACTCCCCCCGGCCTGCCTCCCTTCTTCTCCCCCCACTGGTGGCTAATCGTTTTCACGATGGCTGGAGCAGTAATCAGATGACTGGAGCAGGAGTGGATGAGCGAGCATATCTGTGATGATCTCTATGATCTCTCTACAGAACACTTCCTGACAGTGTTTTGGCAGCAGCAGTACATGATAGGGATCAAGGACCCTGTGCATCTGACCCTCATTGCTGACAGCAGAGACAATGAAGGTCTGATCTAAACCCGGGGTCTGTAAAAAGGACTGTTCCACTTTTGACAGACAAAATAAAAATTAAACAAATCAGGGATGTATCAACAAATCATGGGGCCACCTCACAAAACTTTGATGGGTCCCCTTAATGTTCACAACCCTTCCTTTGCTGCTCCTTCTTGGTGACCCTCACAACCTGGGGCCCCATCTTACAAGGGTCATAAAACAAGTGTGGCCATCAGGATCTTCACACCCATAACATGTGTAGCCACAAACACTCCTAATCTGATAGATCAAAGAAAGGGAAGGTTGGTAGTTAGGGCTCCCCCCACCTCTGGGCCCCCCCTTCAGTCTCAGGGCTTGCTCCCCCCTAGTTATGCCCCTGAAACAGACCACCACTTTCCCTGAACATACTGCACACATATTACACGTGTGTACACTTTTAACATTGATGGACACTGTTAGCATGTGCTACAGCTACATATTTTAAAGTGATTTTAAGGTTTCAACTGCAATGTGTCTTTTCTTTGTGCATGTGAAAAATGATAAAAATGGCCTGGCCATCATGGGTGCAATTAGGGAGCAAGAAGTTGGCATTGGGAAGGTTAAAATATATTTGTATTATTTTAACATTTTCTTACAATGTTTACACGTTTACAGACTTGACAGATTTGTTTTAATATTATTTGTGATCACACTTTCTTTTACACAGAACAGTTTGAAACAGGGTGCAGCCATGTTACTCAGTTAGCAAAACTTCATGGCTCTTTGTGAAAGAAAGACATTTTCCAGAAGTAATAATAGCATTATTGAATTGGTAGTGAAATACTGTAAAGAAAGCAACACTAGTAGTTGAAAAAAGTTTCATGTGCCAAAGGTGGATATACTTATGGGGATGGTTAATCGAAGGAGATGTGTAGTGTTGAGCAGTAAAGTGAAATAACCCAGATAATTCCAATTATTGCACTTCTGAGCCACATATTCCAGATAATATGCACATTATTCAACTATTTACACCAAGATTCTTCAGGCGTTAGATTAAAAGGCAAGCATTACAAGTATACGTTTACAGATATTTTAATCAGAGCGACTCAAAGGGATTGAGATCTCTATAATTAACACTTCATTAATCAATTAGTCCAGCTGTTGCTAATGCAGAAACATCTGGCTCTCGGTTTTACGTTAGTTTTAGAATCAGAGTTTTTGAATACTAACAAGGAGCTTGATGTTGTTGGGCTACAATTTCCCTCTAGATGAACAAAGTAAATATATTTGAAATTATCTCACTTAAGGTGGCCATACATCTCTTGACTTGGCGGGTGATCGACGGTCCAATTAGATAATTATTATGGAATTGGAAGAAAATCTGTGCTGCTAAGAGCATGCTGATCAATGATGCAACCAATTTCAGAGCAAAATTGTTCACATGTATCGACTGGACATGCTGCAAGAGGTCATGCTGTTATGGTCTATCCGCTCTATCGGGTGCGTGGTGGTAATGCAGAGTGATTTGGGACGAGCGTCAAAACCTCTGACGTAGTGTATAAACATGCCCCTTTTGTGCACATTTAACCTCTTGACGACCAGCTAACGCCGATCGGCGTAAACTGGTCGTCTGCGGGTTACCATGGTTTCCATGTCAGTTCACGGAGGGTGTCTCCGTGAACAGCCGGAGAGCCGCCGATCGCGGCTCGCCGGCAAAATGTAAACATGCGGGGAAGAAATCCCCGCTGTTTACATCATACGGCGCTGCTGCGCAGCAGCGCCGTAAGGCAGATCGGCAATCCCCGGCCTCTGATTGGCCGGGGATCGCCGGCATCTGATAGGCGGAAGCCTATCCTACGGAGAGAGGGAGGGAGGGAGGTAAGGAGACAGAGGGCGGAAATGGCTGCGGAGGGGGGCTTTGAGGAGCCCCCCCCCCGCAAAAAGCAGATGGCCGGCGGCGATCAGACCCCCCGGCAGGACATCCCCCATGATCTCACATGAGCAGTTGAGCAGCCATTACATCAGAGTGCACCATTTGATTGACTAGTCATTCACTGCTGCCATGAAAATAAAATTAAGCACATACGGTATGTTGTATGTAGAAACCATGTTCTGCGTTAGTGCAGACATTTGCTTATTTTGGTGAATGGAGAGACATATATTTTAAAACAAACATAACAATAGACAGGGGACTTTGTTTGATGAGATCCACATGATTGGCTGAGTAGCTACTGGAAACATTGATAGTAGAAGGGGCAAGACCTTTACCACAGAAAGCAGATGCTGATTGGTTTGGATAGTCATTTTTAGAAATTTCAATATGAACTGATTTTTTTTTATCGGCAGTTGTCCTCACATTGGTTACTGATAATAAGAAGCGAGTCTGTTGTTAGTAGGAAGTTTACTGTATAGTGCTGACCGATTTTTATTTTGGTGATGGAATTTGATGGTCTGAACAACAACAAAACAAAGTTCGCTGCTGAAATCTGATGAAAGACGTAATCTGTGCTACAAATTAGGAAATAGAGGTATGGTGTGGGAATATTTGAAGCTGCTTTTCAGGCTGGAACTAAAAGACAATTTTTCAATTCCCCACCATTCCACATTAAGAACATGTTGTGATAGCAGTTCCAATTAAAAACAATATGTATACAGTGGATTGCAAAAGTATTCGGCCCCCTTGAAGTTTTCCACACTTTGTCATATTACTGCCACAAACATGAATCAATTTTATTGGAATTCCACATGAAAGACCAACACAAAGTGGTGTACACATGAGAAGTGGAACGAAAATCATACATGATTCCAAACATTTTTTACAAATAAATAACTGCAAAGTGGTGTGTGCATAATTATTCAGCCCCCTTTGATCTGAGTGCAGTCAGTTGCCTATAGACATTGCCTGATGAGTGCTAATGACTAAATAGAGTGCACCTGTGTGTAATCTAATGTCAGTACAAATACAGCTGCTCTGTGAGGGCCTCAGAGGTTGTCTAAGAAAATATTGGGAGCAACCACACCGTGAAGTCCAAAGAACACACAAGACAGGTTCAAGACAGGTCAGGTGTCAAGTTATTGAGAAATTTAAAGCAGGCTTAGGCTACAAAAAGATTTCCAAAGGCTTGAACATCCCAAGGAGCACTGTTCAAGCGATCATTCAGAAATGGTAGGAGTGTGGCACAACTGTAAACCTACCAAGACAAGGCCATCCACCTAAACTAACAGGCTGAACAAAGAGAGGGCAGATCAGAAATGCAGTCAAGAGGCCCATGGTGACTCTGGACGAGCTGCAGAGATCTACAGCTCAGGTGGGAGACTCTGTCCATAGGACAACTATTAGTCATGCACTGTACAAAGTTGGCCTTTATGGAAGAGTGGCAAGAAGAAAGGCATTGTTAACAGAAAGCATAAGAAGTCCCATTTGCACTTTGCCTCATGCCATGTGAGGGACACAGCAACCATGTGGAAGAAGGTGCTCTGGTCAGATGAGACCAAAATGGAACTTTTTGGCCAAAATGCAAAATGTTATGTGTGGCAGAAAACTAACACTGCACATCACTCTGAACACACCATCCCCACTGTCAAATATGGAGGTAGCAGCATCATGCTCTGGGGGTGCATCTCTTCAGCAGGGACAGGGAAGCTGGTCAGAGTTGATGGGAAGATGGATGGAGCCAAATACAGGGCAAACTTGGAAGAAAACCTCTAGGAGACTGCAAAAGACTTGAGACTGGGGCGGAGGTTCACCTTCCAGCAGGACAATGACCCTAAACATAAAGCCAGGGCAACAATGGAATGGTTTAAAACAAAACATATCTGTAACGATTGGTGTCAACACACAGAGAGAATCTGATTATTGGTGATCTGCAGTATCACCAAGAATGCAGATATATACCTGATTATTAATGATCTGCAGAATCACCGATAATACAGATATATTACTAACCTCTGGACACCTAAGGTATGTGAGTGTTTGGTGTAACAGTAATGCTTTGAGTAGTGCACCTGCACGCAGGTGATCATAAGCAGTAAGGAAATACTGCTCTGAAGAACATAGAGCCTTCCAGCAGCCTGAAGCTCCCCAAGGGGTGGAGTCAGGCTGAAGGTCTGGAGGATCAGAAGGTGAGTGACACCTGAAGGTGGATGTCACTAGCTGATCTAGAGACTATCTCTTAAGGGGAGCGATAGCTCTCGAGGTCGGGCAAGCCAGGTCGGCAACACACGGTCAGATAAAGTACATAGACAGAAGGCTGATTCGGTATCCAAGGCAAGCAGGGTTTGGCAACAGAGTATCAGATATGCGAGGTACCGAATCAGATGACAGAGGAGTAGTCAGGAAAGCAATAAGTCATAACAGATATCAAATAATGCCTAGTCTGGGTGTGAGGTCCTTGGTCACTACACCCCAGAACTAGTCTGAAGAATAACAGAATAATGTGCACGAGTTCCCTAGACTTAGGTGCGAGGTCCGTGGTCTCAGCACCCTGGAACTAGTCTGGAGTATAACACAGATGACAATACAGTTCCCTAATCTTGGGTGCGAGGTCCGTGGTCTCAGCACCCTGGAACTAGTCTGGAGTATAACACAGATGACAATACAGTTCCCTAATCTGGGTGTGAGGTCTGTGGTCTCTACACCCTGGAACTAGTCTGGAGTATAACACAGATGACAGTACAGTTCCCTAATCTTGGGTGCGAGGTCCGTGGTCTCAGCACCCTGGAACTAGTCTGGAGTATAACACAGATGACAATACAGTTCCTTAATCTGGGTGTGAGGTCTGTGGTCTCTACACCCTGGAACTAGTCTGAGCATAAGCAGAATAACAATACAAACTTTCTGGCTCAGTGTGAATTCCCAGGTCCTCCTGGTTCAAACGCACTGTGGGATCTGACTAAGGTCTGAGTGCTTCCACGTAGTGATCGCAACGGCAGACAACTTGAGAATGGCCAGCAGCAAGTACATATGGAGCAGTGCTCTCCAGCACCACCCCTAAATGATCAACCAATAGAATCTTGCCCTGGTGTCAGCTGATCAGCGTGATCAGCTGACCTTCTTCTGTTTAGCATAAGAGTTCTGCCTCTCAGCGCGTGCGCGCGTGTGTTCCTAAGCCTATGTGCACTAACAGATCCAGCCACACCAGACCCACGCCGATCCGCACAAACCGCCGCGCTAGACGTGGAATCCGCTGCCCTACTGCTGTCACAAGCGGCGGCTCTTCTGCGTTCTGCCCTGCCACCGTCCGCATGTAAACCGCCGCATTGGACGCAGAAACAGCCGCCTCCTCACCAACAGACGCGGCGGCTTTTCTGCGTTCTCTCACAATATCTATGTGTTAGAATGGCCCGGTCAAAGTCCAGATCTAAATCCAATCGAGAATCTGTGGCAAGATCTGAAAACTGCTGTTCACAAATGCTGTCCATCTAATCTGACTGAGCTGTAGCTGTTTTGCAAAGAAGAATGGGCAAGGATTTCAGTCTCTAGATGTGCAAAGCTGGTAGAGACATACCCTAAAAGACTGGCAGCTGTAATTGCAGCAAAAGGTGGTTCTACAAATTATTGACTCAGGGGGCCGAATAATTACGCGCACCCCACTTTGCAGTTATTTATTTGTAAAAAATGTTTGGAATGATGTATGATTTTCGTTCCACTTCTCACATGTACACCACTTTGTATTGGTCGTTCACGTGGAATTCCAATAAAATTGATGCATGTTTGTGGCAGTAATGTGACAAAATGTGGAAAACTTCAAGGGGGCCGAATACCTTTGCAACCCACTGTATATATATATATATATATATATATATATATATATATATATATATATATATATAGCTCCAACACACTCCTGGGAATATCCCTACTAGAAAATCTTTAAATAGCGGGTGGGGAACATTTTCCTATTCTTGCAATCACGGACTGCTAGTTAAGGATAGGCTCTTGGGGATTGTGGGAAACACCCCCTTCTATAAAGTATTATGGGAAGGGCTGAAATTTTATTAAGGTTGGTGCCTTTAAAAAGTATTTAGGTCTTAAACATGGTCTTTGAAGTAACTTTTTTCCACCGTGCCTTGTACCTGCCCCTCACTAATAGGCTAATGGACCAACAGGACACCTCTTCAATACATAATTAAGCGCAGTAATAGTCATGCAACCCCCTATCACCACAGAGAACAATTGAAGGAAGCAGAAGGCCAGGCCATTAGACCTGGAAATTTTCCTCCTAAGACAGTGGGACACAGATAAGATTATAAGCCTTTGCTTCGGTTATGGGTGATTAGGTGAAGTTTAATTGCTGGCGAGGCCAATCAAGAGATAATTTCACAGAAAAAACACCTTGGTCACCCAGTTTTAGTGCAACATTGAAATTCTGCTTACTTACTTTTTTACTCCTTGATAAAATTAATAATTATCTTTTTTTAGAATTACATAAGTTGAACATCAAAAATCCAAAACCTTATAATAACTTATTTTTTACTGGGTCTTCTCTGAAAACCTTATTCTTTACATATCTGAATAGAGCCGTGTGTCTCTTGGCCCTCTTTTGGACTCAATGTACAGTACCTTTTTTAAATCTCCCTAGTTGCTTTCAAATATGCAAAGACATTTTTAATTTGTCACTTTGTAGGCATTTACAGTATCTATTATTGGAGACACTACCCTCGACTTTTCTGCAGCTTGCCTACTATATAGTGTAGTTTAGCTCTGTAAGTGACAGTGTTACCAACATACACTTTGCAGCTTGACAATAAAGCCTTTTTTGTTGGTTAAAAAAAATGCCTATTCATAAGGTAAAGTTTTAAACATGTAACTAAAAATATAAACAAAACAAATGTAATAAACCAGAAATAAACTTTCTCTTTAAGAATGTGTTATTCTTACAGAGCATTGAGTCTGATTAACCTTTACTGATCCATTGGAAAGCTATTATGTATATAATTAGATTTGTATGGGTTTAGTGATGTATGATTTTAGCCGTAGCAAAGTTTACATCCCTGGCTTCATTGCCAGCTCAGGATGCCTTCCCAAAAATTACAGATGTTTGACTTCAGCCCAAATCTGTCTCATTGTTTTAAAAATCTTTCATTTTTCTTTCTTTTCACAGTGACCTAGGGCTGTGAACCAAGCCTTAGTTTTGTAGTTCTGCTAAGATCTGTTGTATCCAATTAAATGTCTGCAAGTTGATTGGATTATATTAAACATTTTTGTGTTGGAAGAATCTTAGGCTAGTAATATAAAGCTTGTAGGTTTTATAGTGTTGTCTTTACAAATGCAACACCATGAATCAGCAAAAATGTGTGACTTTTTTCATATTGGTTACATTAGTTATTTGAATTCAAATGTTCAGAGCCTCTACACTGTAACAGACTCTTTCTAGTGTTAGAGTGTCAGAATACCAGTTACTCAGTTTGTACAGGTGTAGAAAAGAAGCAACAACTGTTTCTACTCTCTACAGCTGATTGCTCCAGGAGGAAGGTGCTGTCTGTACAAAGTGCAGATATTATACTAGAAAAGTAAAGCAACATAGTCTTGCAGTCTGTTTTAGAAATCCATGGCTGGCTGCAAATTGAAACAAAAAAGTATTTTTGGGAACCTTAAAATACAAAAAAAAGTGTGCTGCAGCAGTACATGTTAATAGGAAACTTTATTTTCTACACATTTTCATAAGCAGTCACAGTGTATTTTTCTCCAGTATCAATTCATCTATTAAGATCAGAAAAGCATTATATTTTCTTGAACTATATTACCACTGTCTGGAAAAGAGCTAGTGTCTGAAATTACTGTAATAAACACAATCTCCATATGGTATAACTCATAGCAATCATATTTTATATGCAGCAGTATGATCATGGCCAAAATCATTCTACGGAATAATAAGAACAATTAAAATAAATAGAAATGTAAGAGAAAATCACTACGTGCATTAGCAAAACTATCAAAATTAGAATTGTTTGTGCTTGTGCTTAGCATCCAATCTATTTTAAATGCAAGATATTGGATTTAATAAAACCTAGAATGATATGGGGACATGACAACCAGCAGTGTTTGGGTTGGATGAATCTTGCCAGGAATGGAAGGGAGGGAATGGATGATACCAATGGCCCCAAAGCCCCTTGCAGATGCAAAACTAGTAAGTCATGGAACATCCCCTGAGCCCTGGTTAAGTCATTCCATTGATTGTATCCACTGTCAAAAACTCCTCTTAAAATTATTCTTTCTTATGATTTTGGCCTTTCTGTCACATATTGCTCTGCAACAGTGCATAGCTTATTTTAAAGATTCACATGCAAATACCAATTTATCTGAGGTCTGTGTGCATAAAAATGGGTAATAAACTGTATATCTTAAAGTGTATTTATACTCATTCTTATTAGACTTTATAGGCAAGTAGGCAGTAGTTTTATAGGTAAAATACATACAACGTAGGGGGAAAACACTAACATTTATCTAAAAAAAATAAAAGGGTATTATTGTCTATTTCATAAAAATGATTATCCAACATTTCATAAAATAGTCGACTGAGGTTTCCCACCTGTCTGAAAGAAGCACTCATCAGACCACTATTCAAAAAATCATTCTTAGAGCCATGCTATGCTATGATCAACTACAGACCCATATCCAACCTCTCCTTTCTAGGGGAAAGTTATTGAAAAGGCTGCCTATCTTTGACTTGAGCAAGGCTATCAAGAAACAACATTTTTGACGCTCTACAACCTGACTTCACTATCTGCTCATAGCAAGAGACAGAGGCGAGTGTTCCATCCTGGATATACTTGATCAGTCAGTGGCTTTTGACACAGTTGATTATGATGAATTCTTAACAGGCTGCAACAGTACTGTGGCATACATGGCTTAGTTCTCCAAAGGTTCAACTCCTTTTTGGCTGGTAAATCACAAAATATATCTGTAACGACTGGTGTCAGCTAAACAGATTTTCTGATTATTGGTGATCTGCAGTATCACCAATAATACAGATGCTATACCTGATTATGTGGTGATCTGCAGAATCACCAATAATGCTAGTATAGCCAGACACAGGACTACCAATGTGAGATAGTGTTTGGTGCAACAGCAATGAGGAATATGAAGTCTCCCGAGGAGCGGGTGATTCAGACAATACTGCAGCCTCTGATCACCAGAGGAGCAGGCGAGTCAGGCTGTACTGTAGTCAGTGGACACCTGGGGAGCAGGTATCGTCAACTGAGCTACAGAGAATGATCACCTGAGGAGCGGGTGATTAAGACTATACTGCAGCCAGTGGACACCTGAGGAGCAGGTGTTACAGACAGTGCTGCAAAGGATATTCACCTGAGGGGCAGGTGATAAAGACTATTCTGCAGCCAGTGGACACCAGAGGAGCAGGTGTTACGGACAGTGCTGCAAAGGATATTCACCTGAGGAGCAGATGAATAAGACTACACTGCAGCCAGTGGACACCTGAGGAGCAGGTGTTACAGACAGTGCTGCAAAGGGTATTCACCTGAGGAGCAGGTGATTAAGACTACACTGCAGCCAAGGGACACCTGAGGAGCAGGTGTTTACAGACAGTGCTGCAGTTGAGCTTCGCCTGAGGAGCAGGTGCAAAGCCACAGATCCCTCGCCAGTGGCTAGGCCCACTGGTGAGGCAAGAAAGGTCAGACAAGCAGAGTAGGCAACGTACGGACAGATAAGGTACAAAGACAGAAGACTGATTCAGTGTTAGGTTCAGGCAGAGTCGGCAACATGAATCAGATGAGCAGAGGTACAGAGTCAGTAAGCAGGAGAATAGTCAACGGAAGCAGAAGGTCGTAACAGATAATACAATAAACTAGTACCTGCCGCCCTGCTAGAGGTGCATGCGGCGGTGCTTCCACGTTTTCTCACAGTGTGGATCCCCAGCTCTGGCTGGTTCTAGCACACTTTGGGATCTGACTAGGTCTGAGCGCTCACACGTTAGCAATTGCAACAGCAGACACGGAGCAACTGACAGACTACCACTATATATACATAGCAGCTCCGCGGCGCCGCCCCAGTCACTCAGCCAATCCGAGATAGCGTTTGGAGTCAGCTGACCTGACAGATCAGCTGACTCCCCTTCTATTCGCATAAAGGTCCTGTCGCCTGGCACGCGCGCGTAGCCCTCAATCTATGTGCAATAGAAGGACCAGGCAGAGCACCAGCATGTAACTGCGCGGCCTAAGCCGCCGGCTGATACGCGGAGATAGCCGCCATGCCGCTTGTCTCCGCAGTGGCATCTCCGCTATCCATTACAACATCCTTAAAGCCTTTCCTTTCCAACCCTGTACCACTAACATGTTGTGTACCACAGGGACGCTCACCATATACATGCTGTTGCTTGATAAAATTATCCTAAAACATGGTTTGACATACCACTGCTATGCTGATGACATGGCCATATTTATCATTCAAACCTAGCATGACAGACCCTACTCCAAACATAAATGTGTGCTTACCTGAGCTTCAGGAGTGGATGAATGATGATTGGCTAAAACTAAATGCTGACAAAACTGAGGTTCTTGTAATCGGAGGTCAGCGAAGGCAAAGCAGCTCCAGTCTCAATCAGCAACACTAAGGATAGGGAATTCAGACCTGAATAGCTCAGACTTTGTGCGCAGCTCGGGTGTACAGTATTGATGTATTGGGAATTAACCTCCAGGAAACAAATCACAGCTGTTGTGAAATGTTCTTTTATTCACCTAAGGAACATCGCAAAAATGAAACACCTCATACCACCAACAGACCTTCCAACTCCAGTTCATACCTTCAGCACACCATGGCTAGACTATTGCAATGCTCTCTATACAGGCCTCCCAAATAAAGCCATGTACCGCCTGCAATTAGAACAGAATGTTGTTGCAAGGCTATCAACAATACCAACCCCGCCATTGCCATATAAAGCAGATCCTTCGCTCACTCCACTGGCTAACCATAAAATGGAGAATTATTTTCAAGATGGGCATATTATCATTCAAATATTTATGCTATTTAGACCCCGGATACCTGAAGGATTTGTTGTAACTGCATCACACCTCCCAAAATCTTAGATCAAAATGATATAATAACTTGGTCACCACCTTAAACTGTGTATACACAGTGATATGAAAAATACCTGCCCATCACATTGCATGGCGACTGCATGTTTATTGGAAAGTCATGTTAGCAGTCGATTAAGCAGTGTGAAGGATGGGGAAGTATATGGAAATATGCAAAGTTGTGCATTCAATGGTGCCATGCATTATTTCATTGGCAAACAGACAGAGAGCTCCTGATACACATTACAGCATGCTAGTTGCTTGAATAATTGTAGCACCTCTAATCTTAATTTTCAATCCCTCAGTTTAGTACAAAAACAACAAGTACCGTATTTTTCACACCATAAGACATACCTGACGATAAAATGCACCAAAGTTTAGAGGAAAAAATCCAGGAAAAATAATATTCTACACCTGATGCATCCATAGTGCAGGGGCGTTTTGTGGCGCACCCCCTGCCAAAGCTGTATCCCCTGCTCCCCAGTAGAGTAGCTGCATACCCCCACCAAGCTGTCTCCCCCCACCCTGTCCAAGCTAGCGGTAGCTGGTGCCAGGTGTTCCCCCATATTGTCTCTCTCTCTCCCCCCCTCCATCCAAGCTAAGTGATCACCATGGGAACTGTAGAGTAAAAGCACAGTGGAGCCCTCACATCTTCAGCCAGTGTGCTTTGGGTCCTCTTTCTTTTGTCTTCATCTGTCTCATATCACTGGTGCCCTTTTTCTATGACTCTGGTGCATATGCACCACCAGGTCACGGTGTGAGAGGGTGCCAGCGATGATACAAGAGAGGAGAAGACACAAGATGGAGGACTTGGAGCATGCCAGCTGGAGAGGTTAGGGCTTCCGCAGTGCTTTTACTCTGCAGTTTCCATGGTGATCACTTAGCTTGCATGGAGGAGGGAAACCAAGTGCCAGGTAGGATATTCCATTGGAGCATCGGCCCATAAGACGCACAGACTTTTGGGAGAAAAAATTGCACAGTAAAAAAATAGTCAGTTTATTATGTTATTTTCACAACAGCTCCTCTTTAAAATTAAATTGCAGATGGTATTACAATGACCGAAGTGTCAAAGAGTTCTGAGTGGCAGTGAGACTTACCTCCACCTTTCCAAACCTGCTTCACTGGACTGCAATGACCCACAGCACATCGGTGTTATACACATCCACAACGTTGATTAAGAATGTGCTACTCTGGTTGCATCTAGACAATCCCATTTCATAGAACACAGACACACACCTCCACAGATAACCCTTCTGTACTGCACACCACTAGTGCTTTTCTCCTGTCGGACCCAAAGCGCTTGCGAGGCAGCCACTAGAGCATACTCAGTAGGCAGTAGCAGTGTTAGGGAGTTTTGCCCACAGAACTCTTTACTGAATGGGTGCTGGCTTACTGAATAGGAAGAGCCAAGATTTGAACCCAGGTCTCCAGCCATTGCAGTATAACTGTAGTGTACCTGAAAACAATCAACTATAGGTGGTAAGGTACTGTCAAAGGATCTCAGAAATAAAATTGTGAACAGGCACAAGTTAAGAGATGGCTGCACAAAAAAATGTAAAGGCTTTATCAATCCCTAGGAGTCAGTATACTCTATAACTAAGAACAGGAAGGTGTTTAATGCTACTAGACCCCATCTTGGAGAAGGTTGTTCATTATTGAAACTGGACTAAAGAAGATGGAGGAAGCTAGTCACAAAGGAAACTAGGAAGCGTATGACAACTTTGCACCATTTACTGGAATTTATGAGTAGTAAAACAGGTTATTCTGTGCACATGGTAATAATACAACAAGTTATCCTCAAATGTGGTTTGTATGGAAAGATTGCAACAAAAAGCCATGCCTCATGAAAAGCCACACTAAGGGCCATATCCTATTGCTGAACTCGGCAGTGCTAAGCCCTGGCGAGTTCTTGATTTAGGAGATGGGAGCATAGCCTTATCCTATTTAACTTAAGACTTCATCCCCCCCCCCCCCCGGCAATATAATTGCCCAACAAGTTCTTTACACGCTATTCAGTTGCCCTTTTCATGTCTCCAGGAAGCGATGCTTCAACAGCTACGTGGGGGGCTTCAGAAATGTGCAGTGGCAGGAAAGAGAGCACTGTGGAAACTCCTTATTAAAGGAGACCCCCAGATGCAGTGGCGGAAGATGGCGGCGGATGTTCGCGCACATGTGTGAGGAGTGAAGCCGTGGTGCTGAAGAACAGCACCACATGGTAAAGTCTTGTTCCCCATTGCCTGGTATAAGAGAGCATCACTCAGGCTTTCGCCTGAATAATACTACCTAACTATCAGCCATTGCGCGAAGGAAATGGGCAATAGGATTTGCCTGTAATCCTAGTGCGATGGCAAGGTGATAAGTAGCTCGCATCTGCAAGCTACTTATCAACTGGAATAGGATATGGCCGTAAGTCTCAATTGAGCTTTGCCAAAACACACTGAAGATTCTGAGACCAGATGGAAAAAGATATATCAAACTATTTGCCCTTAAAGTGAACCTCCGGACTAAAAATCGACTCAGCAGCACTGAAAAGGCTTGGGGCTTGATTCACAAAGTGGTGCTAACTGTTAGCACGCCTGTGAAAACCCCCTTAGCACGTCTAATCAAGCTTTTCGCGCATAAAACGTTACGCGCGCAAAACTTTATGCGCGTACTGCACATAGCGCAGGGCGCTCCGCGTGAAGTGCCCATTAAAGCCTATGGGACTTAGCGCGCGTAAAACTTTGCGCGCATAAAACTTTGTGCACGCAAAGTTAGCGCGCGATCTGATTGAGAAATCCGGTGCTAACCTACTTAGCACCCTGGTTAGCGCGTCTAAAGACTTTCGACGTGCTAAGTAGGTTAGCACCGCTTTGTGAATCAAGCCCTTGGTGTTTCTTTAACAGTTTCACAGCATCAGAACTTTGTTTCTCTTATACAAGCCTCATTTTTAGCTGCACAGAAGAAAACTGCCTGGGCTTTTTTCCTCTGATGCTGTGCAAAGCATGATGGGACTTCTGATTTTGTTGTTCTCGTTCTGCTGTTTTGGTGCAATTTTTATTTTTTTTTACATTTTGAATTTGACATTTGAAGCCTAGCGTGTGCAGCTGGGAGGGGTAATCAGGACACAGGACAGTTGGAACTGTGTCTCCTGCTCTTTGTCACCTCCTTTCAACCAAAAAGAGGGCTGCCCCCATGACAAAGATGGCAGCCCCCATGAATCACAAACATTTGCCTGTTCTTTTGAAACAGGGTGGGTAAAAGATTATATTACCTATCTATTCTAATTAACATAACTAATGTAACTTAATAACAGTATGTTTGTTTAGGCTGAAGTTCCCCTTTAACACCAAAGGTAAATCTGGTGAAAAAGTCGGTACGGATTTCTCCGTCCCTTTTTCCACGCTGTTACCACCAAGGGACGGAGAAATCCGCACCTGACGCCGCTCCCGCCACTGTCCGCGCTCCCGCTCGCTCAACCAGACGCCCCCGCGCTCGTGCACGCCGCCGCCCGCTCGCCTGGAGATCAATGAATGGGAAAAACCTTTCCCGTTCGTTGATCTAAGCCCCCCACTATGATCAGCTGCTTCTACGAGAAGCAGCGCGATCATTGTGAAAAAAAAGTTGCCCAGCCTCCCTGAACTTCCTGCAAGCGTACTTCTGGTACGCTTGCAGGTCGCATAAACAAAAACTTACTGTGGCCATCTTGTGGCCAAATAGTAAAACTACACCCTAAAGCATTTTTCATATACAAATACATTAGTTATACATTAAAAATTAACTCATTATCTCCCACACTCTCCAATTATTATTTTTTTGTAATTAAAAAAAAAAAAAAAGAAAATACAATTAAAAAAAATACATAAATAGTTACCTTAGGGACTGAACTCTTTAAATATTTATGTCAAGAGAGTATAACACTGTTACTTTATAAACTATGGGCTTGTAATTAGGGATGGACGCAAAACTGTAAAAAATGCACCTTTATTTCCAAATAAAATATTGGCGCCAAACATTGTGATAGGGACATAATTTAAACGGTTTTATAACCGGGACAAATGGGCAAATACATTTCATGGGTTTTAATTATAGTAGCATGCATTATTTAAAAACTATGAAGGCCGCAAAAATAAAAAATAATAAATTTTTTCCCACATTTTTTCCTATTTTTCCATTAAAACACATTTAGAATAAAATAATTCTTGGCATAATGTCCCACCTAAAGAAAGCCTAATTGGTGGCGAAAAAGATATAGTTCATTTCATCATGATAAGTAATGATAAAGTTATAGATGAATGAATGGAAGGAGCGCTGAAAGGTGAAAATTGCTCTGGTGCTCAAGGGGTAAAACCCCTCAGTGGTGAAGTGGTTAAAGATTGTAGTCCACCTACAGATCGCATCATTTTTAGGCTTGTACAGTTCTTGTGAGGGCAAAGCCAGATGAATGTGATGAAAGCCACAATGAGCATGGTGTTAACCATGAGTAAGGTGCTATACTAGGATGTAATTTTGCTCTGAATCTCCTAAAGCTGCCAAGACAAAGTTGAATTATTTTCAGTATGTGAAATGGCAAAGGGTTTCTTGGAAAAACATGCATGTTAGAGAAACCTACACAATATTGAATATATATACTGTATGTTTCCTACTGAAGGGGAAAAAAACGTGGCTAAAAGTACTCCTGTGTCATAGTAAAAATAAAAAGTTAGATACTTACCTCAGTTGTAGTAAGCCACTGTATTGCCCCGGGACCCTGCTCACCTTCTAGCGGTGTGCCTGGCCATGGATGAGCACATCCCAGCTGGGCATGCATGAGTAAAGTCCATGCATGCCCAGTAGAACAAAGCTGCGTGAGCAGGGCTTTTTTTTACTCCATGTACAAGCACTTTGTTCTACTGTGCATTGGCAGACCTTACTCACATTTCCCCAGTTGGGATGCTCTCATCCACAGCCAGATGCAGAGCCAGAAGTAGCTTTTTAGTTTGGCTTCAGTTGTATAAATAAAGTGGGACCCTTTATTGAAACGGTGGAGCGTAAGAAGATACAGGAATCCTCTGGACTATCCAGAGGCTTCCCACTACTGAGGTACAGTAGAATCTCATTTATCCGACAAGGGTGGGGATTACCTGATGCCGGATATGTGTGCTTGCTGGTTGCTTGAGAAGTCATGCAACTGGCGTTCCTTAATCCTAGCAGATTAACTGCACAGCTATGTGCATCTGAAACTGCGTACACATCCTCTGGGCACCATCCTTTTCACTTCTTGCAGCTTCCAGTTTCTGTGCGGCATTCTCCGTGGATGATCCCATATGTCATATGTCCCAATGCGGGTCAGTTGACAACCTGGGGAGCCATACAAGGACACCGCACAGCAGCTGGGAGCTGCAAGAAGTGAAATGGACAACATCCGGAAGATGCATATGTAGAAGTATTCCTCGGCGCTGTTATCACCCCAATCCTGTAGTTCTAGCCTGCAGCCACCCAGTGCTCAACAAGGGTATACAGTGTCCACCACCACAGGACAAACAATATGCCAGGCTTAGTAGAATTTTGTAATAAGGAGTTAAAATTTTATTCCATAGTTTGCAAGGTTAAAAACAAAACAACTTACATTGTGAGTCCATGCACACTGGACCCAACTGCATACATATCGCTCATAAGGTATCTGCACTGAACCAAATCAAAGTGCACTTTAACATATAAAGATGGTATGTTCAGAGATAGCCCGTCTCTCCTTCCCTACCAGGTTTTGGCTCTATGCCGTCATCAGGGATGGCTGCAGGCTAGAACTACAGGATTGGGGTGATAACCGCGCTGAGGAATACTTATACAGTTGTTGCAGTTCTACTTTGGATCGGAATTTACCTCTGGCAGCTATTTGATTACACCTATGTGAAGCACTTGATCAATCTCCCTTGTTACAACAAAGATGAACATGTAGTTTCTTCTGCACACCACCGCACAAAGTTAATTAGGAACACCCCCATTGTGTTGCGCCAGGCATGCCGGTTAGTTGAGACTGCCAGATGCCTGAGTTCCGATTAACCGGGACTCCGGTGTATCTAACTTTTTATATTTACTGGGTTTCAGGGGTACTATACGTTCCTACAGATTATCTGCAGTGAACTGATTTGTGAACTGATATTTGGATCCCTGCACTTGTATTCATTAAATCCTAGTTCACTAGGTGGATGTTCTGCATGTCGCACTGAATTAGTCCAGCCATTTCAGTTTTTAGCTAATTTTTTTAGTCCACTGCTAAAACAACTTATGCTATGGGGATCTGAACAAATGCAAATTATTTCACATTCTAAACAACCAGAGCCTTGCTAAAGAAAAGTACAGCAATAAGCAAATTAAATGGCTATAAACTGTAGTTGTACCCATACAGATACAGTTTTTTCGTTCTGAATACACACAGTCTGAACTGGAGCAGAGACAGGAGGCTTGAATGAAAAACAGGGTGGGCCCTTTCAGAATAGAGACACTTTGGATGTATGGGTTGAATTGAAACAAGCCTAATTACTCCTATGGGGCATTGGCAGCAATAAATAAAATATAAACAGAGTTTTATGACTGAACAGATTCGGTCAGTAGTGTTCTCTATGGAGTGGCAGGAATGCATTATTTTACTGTGCTTTTTAGCCAGGCCAATTGAAAGCTATAGTGTGTAAAATGAGACTTAAATGTCTTACACTGCTAATCGGACCACTACAAAATCAACACTGGCGCATCTCACGGTTCATGGCTGACTTGGAATGGTTTCCTGTATGTGGATTTAAAGCTGCAGATAAAATGCTAGAGCTAGTAGGGCCTATGGTGACAATAAAACTGAAAACGGGGGAGATTGTAAAGGTGTTTTCTTTTTTCCAATGATTATTTTTATTTAAAACAGTAGAAATATGTATTTAGAGCAACACAAAGTTATTCAATGTTAACTTTGAACTTGATCCAATCTTAAAGGGGTACTGTAGTGACCTATAGTAGAATGCAGTAAATTATTCAGGAAACCCACTTTTATGGTACTTTTCCTATATCTATATATTGCTGTATACTGGTATGTAACCTCACCCTCCCAGTGATGTTTAATCTTGGCTGTTTAGCTATGTGGAACTCTCCTCCCATTCTGAGAGACCAGGTATATTTTCTACTGGCTTCAGAACTATCAATATATAAAGATTCCACAGAGATGCAATAGACAGGACTAAAGGTGTCACTACCTGTGATACATCTGAGAAAGTAAATCAGGGTGAGCAAAGATTTTGCAATGGCTATACATTGATTACATAATCTAAAAATGAATATTGTAAAAAAAAAAAAAATAAATAAAATAAGCTACTTTATTCATTATGTTATTTTAACTACAGTTCCACTATACAGCCTAAGTCCAAGGATTTGTTTTATACTTTAGTTCGAGGTAGTAAGTCCATATCCTGTTTGTAGAGATTATCTTTTACGTCCTTGCTCTGAGACATCAATGGAACTTTATAATTTTAATATGAAAGCAGGTAGTCCCAGGAACAAGAAATTAGGGGCAGACATAATAGGAATAGGATATCTTACTCTTTTTACAAAAAAATTATATATCTTTGGCTATCTTTTATTTGTTGGAGAGATTTTACAACTGGGGACAAAGAACAGTAATAGAGATGTGAACCCCTCACCCTGTACTACTTCCGGGTCGCTATGGCCCCTAGTAGTACGGCTGCGCTGGGCCAGCGGTGCGCGACCTTGATCACGCGCCTGTTGCCGGGCACTTTCTGCGCATGTGCGTGACGTCATGAGTGAAGTCACACTCATGCGCAGAGAGTGCCCGGCAACAGGCGCGCGATCAAAGACGCGCACCACCGGCCCAGCGCAGCCGTACTATTACGGGTCATAGCGACCCGGAAGTAGTACGGCCACATAGAGATTCGCAGGAGAACTGTTCGCTCACATTTTTAAACAGTAATACAAAATCCAAAAGTGGTAAACATAGAGTGATTGTGAACTCAAGCTGGGCCACATCATACTGCTGATTTCAAATATCAGGTACAGTGGGTTGCAAAAGTATTCGGTCCCCTTGAAGTTTTCCACATTTTGTCATATTACTGCCACAAACATGAATCCATTTTATTGGAATTTCAAATGAAAGACCAACACAAAGTGGTGTACATGTGAGAAGTGGAATTAATATCATACATGATTCCAAACATTTTTTACAAATAAATAACTGCAAAGTGGTGTGTGCGTAATTATTCAGCCCCCTTTGATCTGAGTGCAGTCAGTTGCCTATAGACATTGCCTGATGAGTGCTAATGACTAAATAGAGTGCACTTGTGTGTAATCTAATGTCAGTACAAATACAGCTGCTCTGTGAGGGCCTCAGAGGTTGTCTAAGAGAATATTGGGAGCAACAACACCATGAAGTCCAAAGAACACACAAGACAGGTCAGGGATCAAATTATTGAGAAATGTAAAGCAGGCTTAGGCTACAAAAAGATTTCCAAAGCCTTGAACATCCCACGGAGCACTGTTCAAGCGATCATTCAGAAATGGCTGGAGTATGGCACAACTGTAAACCTACCAAGACAAGGCCATCCACCCAAACGCACAGGCTTAACAAGGAGAGCGCTGATCAGAAATGCAGTCAAGAGGCCCATGGTGACTCTGGACGAGCTGCAGAGATCTACAGCTCAGGTGGGGGAATCTGTCCATAGGACAACTATTAGTCATGCACTGTACAAAGTTGGCCTTTATGGAAGAGTGGCAAGAAGAAAGGCATTGTTAACCTTCTTGGCGGTAACCCCGAACGTAGTTCGGGGTAAGCCGCCGGAGGGTGCTGCTCAGGCCCTGCTGGGCCGATTTGTTTAATTTTTTTTTTGCTGGACGCAGCTAGCACTTTGCTAGCTGCGCCAGCACCCTGATCGCCGCTGCCGCGCGCCCGATCGCCGCTATACGGTGCGGCGCGCGCCCCCCCCCCCCAGACCCCGTGCGCTGCCTGGCCAATCAGTGCCAGGCAGCGCCGAGGGGTGGCCCGGGACTCCCAATGACGACCCGACGTCAGTGACGTCGGTGACGTCATTCCGCCCCGTCGCCATGGCGACGGGGGAAGCCCTCCAGGAAATCCCGTTCTTTGAACGGGATTTCCTGATCGGAGATCGCCGAAGGCGATCGAAGAGGGCGGGGGGATGCCGCTGAGCAGCGGCTATCATGTAGCGAGCCCTGGGCTCGCTACATGATATAGAAAAAAAAAAAATAAAAAAAAAACTGCCGCGCTGCCTCCTGGCGTATTTTTTTATACCGCCAGGAGGGTTAACAGAAAGCATAAGAAGTCCCGTTTGCAGTTTGCCACAAGCCATGTGGGGGACACAGCAACCATGTGGAAGAAGGTGCTCTGGTCAGATGAGACCAAAATGAAACTTTTTGGCCAAAATGCAAAACGCTATGTGTGGCGGAAAACTACTGTCAAATATGGTGGTGGCAGCATCATGCTCGGGGGGTGCATCTCTTCAGCAGGGAAAGGGAAGCTGGTCAGAGTTGATGGGAAGATGGATGGAGCCAAATACAGGGCAAACTTGGAAGAAAACCTCTTGGGGACTGCAAAAGACTTGAGACTGGGGCAGAGGTTCACCTTCCAGCAGGACAATGACCCTAAACATAAAGCCAGGGCAACAATGGAATGGTTTAAAACAAAACATATCTATGTGTTAGAATGTCCCAGTCAAAGTCCACATCTAAATCCAATCGAGAATCTGTGGCAAGATCTGAAAACTGCTGTTCACAAACGCTGTCCATCTAATCTGACTGAGCTGGAGCTGTTTTGCAAAGAAGAATGGGCAAGGATTTCAGTCTCTAGATGTGCAAAGCTGGTAGAGACATACCCTAAAAGACTGGCAGCTGTAATTGCAGCAAAAGGTGGTTCTACAAAGTCATTGACTCAGGGGGCCGAATAATTACGCACACCCCACTTTGCAGTTATTGATTTGTAAAAAATGTTTGGAATGATGTATGGTTTTCAATCCACTTCTCACATGTACACCACTTTATATTGGTCTTTCATGTGGAATTCCAATAAAAATGATGCATGTTTGTGGCAGTAATGTGACAAAATGTGGAAAACTTCAAAGGGGCCGAATACTTTTGCAACCCACTGTATATGGTAGTATTGTATTTGTTATCTAGTGTCCGATACATTTCAGCCAACAAAAAGTAGCTGCCTGTCTACCCTTCTCCCTTCCCGTCTTTAGATGTGCAAAACAACAATTAAAATTTTAATCTAAACACCTTCCTTATGTTCCTTGTAATGTATTTATGTTCAGTAATGAGTCTGTTATTCCTTTCTGTCTATGCCTTCCTGGCAATGAGTCTCACCATGGAAATTCATAGTATTTTCACTTATAAGGCATAGTGGAGGGAAATATATAATTTGGGTGGGGCTAAATTTGGGTGCTACATTTTTTCAAAAGAATATGTATCTCACTAATATTATAAATGCAAAAGTTTGTATGTTTGTATGTTTGTTACTCAATCAAGCAACAATGGCTGAACGGATTTGAACAAAATTTGGCACACGAATAGTACATTACCTGGAATAACATATAGGGTACTTTTTATCCCCATAACCAAAAAGTGGGCAGAGACAAATACAAATTTCACTGGGAAAATGTAGACTGCACTGGTAGAGTTCTCTAACTGGGTGACTGGGATTAATATTCAGGAAAGTGGGTGAAGCCTACAAAAGCCAATCGAAATTCACTTATTGATTTTTAAGGGGAATATTTAATTGCTGCCATTCTTGCACTGTTAATGGCTCAAGCCTTAAACCTGGTACAGTTGGCCATTGGGTAACTGGGGTTCAAATTCCGAAAAGGGGATGGAGCCACAAAGAGCCAATCAGATTTGTTTCATTTTAATGCAAATTATTGATGTCAAAGACCGCAAAGCTCACAAAATAGGTAGTTGAATAATTGTGTGTTAAGGTAAGAAAAAGTGGGTGAAGCCAACACTAGCCAAATACATACCTGGGCAATGCCGGGCCATCAGCTAGTTATGTAATATGTCTATGAATATGTAATATATTGTGAATACTGATAATGTTCTGTTGACTTTGCAGTGTTCTTTTCATCTTTATTTACTAAGTGATTACTTTCTCCTTCCTGCTGCCTAACTTTAACTTACCACCAGCATAAATTCTTTCTATCACCTATCCTAATATTGCCCCTAACATGAACTCCTTGCTGATAGCTAACCCTATTCAGGCCCATGACCTAAACTCCTTTCTGTCACCTAACCTTACTCTATGCTCAAAATACACCATTTCTGGATGCCTATCCTAACCTCTTAAACTGTAAGTTACTAACCTCCAACTACTCTATCCTCTAACCTTCCTAACCCCAACTGCTACACACCCTCGGTAGTCTTAGCTTCAAGTGCAGAATTCATACACTGGGGTCCATTGCTGTTTGGCGATTTTGGGCACTATGATGAATTTTACTGCTGGCACTTAATGTATACACTTGTTGCTATCAAGCCAAAAATTACATTAGCTCTATAACAGCACCAAGTTACATGTAACCCAGAATAAACTGCTTTATGATGTGTCATTGTCCAGTTAAACAATGCCGCTCTGCAGTGGTTTCAAGGAAAAGCTGTCAAAAGTTCATCTGAATACGATTTCAAAAATAAGATTAAGGTATGTATGAGGCAACAATAGCAACAGGATAATACTTTTGAACCTGTCCAATCAATCACACCGCTTGTTCATCTTGCAATGTCTGCATATGCTATGGTGCTGCGTACCAGATGGGCTGAAAACGGATTGACTAGACAGGTCAACAAACTCACATACTGTATATGACCATATGAAGGGCTTATATAATACAATAACATATACTGTATTTAGCACCAGACATGCTGTTCAAGAGCATTGTGGGTGCATCCTGAAGCCCTTTTTGTTAATGTTTGAATGTGGCAGTGCTTCTTAGTTATGTATTAAGAGAATGAAACATGTAAAAGAAAACATTGTAAATCCTTGAAAAGTACAATAAGAAGTGCAGTCATGTGACCCCCTCACTGTACATCTCTTTTTTTATTTCATTTGTAACTGGTAGGTTTTTCCTTATACACCCAAAGAGTCTAAGCGCCAAAGGGGATTTAAAAGGAAACGTCCCTTTGGCATGGATCCCACTAGGATCGCTTTTCTGAGGGCTTTGTGATTTGAAAAGCTCTTGCTAATGTAATGCTATGGGTGTGATCCCACTTTTGAGATGCGATTTTATAAAACTCCCCCATAGCATTGCATTAGCAAGAGCTTTTTCAAATCACTAGCTCGTAGAAAAGGCTGTTAGTGGGTTTGAGCCCTTTTGCTGTTTTCAGTCCAGCTCTATTGGAAAGATTAATGGTAAATGGTATTTCATTTTATGTGCTTTGTTTTTATTAGCATATAAAACAGTCATGTTGCAGTCTATCGAAAAAAAAAAACCTGGTATATAGAGGTGTGAAAAACTTGCTGCCAGTCACTGGACTGTCCAGGAGTTGTAAATGAGTAACAATGGTTCCTGCTCTGTTTAGCTAATTATTCCTACAGCAAAGCAGGAGCTTCTGGACACTCCCCTGGCAACAGTGCTTAAAAAATTACTGTTGCTAAGGTTACAAAGAAGTGCTATTTGGGCTTATTGTCAGTTTTGGAAATTCTTAGCTGGCAGCAAACTGAATTGGAAAGATAGTTTTTAATAACATTACATTACAAAACTACTTGTGCATCACTTTCTAGTAAAGTTATGGCAAAAATTGAATTTTGCATTTGCAAAGTTGTTTGCATATGTTTTGGCTTTACTTTATTTTTCTAAATGCAGCCTGTCTTATTAGCCTGTCCTTTATTTTGTATTGATTTGGTTGGAGTTAGCCAAATGCAATTTAAACACAAATTAAACCATACCCAAACTCAAATGTATTGCCTTTTTCAAATATAAATTAAAATACCCTTTTAAATGTAAATTAACCAATGTTCCAACACAAATTAAAGGCTAATCATTACACACCCCCAAGTACACAAAGGCTATTTGGTTGCAAAGGAATAAATACAAAATTCTCAAATAGACAAGCCACAAGGTTTTACAAACTGAACTACCAACGATACAATTAGCTGAATGATTGTTTATGCGATTGAGCAGAAAAAAATTGTTCTTGACCACTAATGTATCACACGTGGCCAACTTTAGTGCTTAATTCCGATTGGTAGTTGAATTTATTCAACAGCAATGGCCATGAAATAGCTAAAATAAATAGAAAATACTGAAAGCATTTTTGCAATCCAAAGTATTCTCCATAATGTTAACAGTGTGGCCTAGAACTGCTTTCAACTTTATGCAGACATGTAGAATTGAATAGGTTGAAGAGTTACATATGATGTTAGATTTAGAGCTGGAGTGTTATTCATCCCCAGGAATAACAGGGAAGACATGCTCATACTGGCTTAGTTAATGGCAGGGACTGAGCATTTCAGACACTTTACCCCCTCACTTAATAGAATTTATACACCATGAGAGACCCATAAAGCACACACAAGACAGAGGAATTAGACGCTAGCAATGTGTTTGAACAAGAGGTCATGCTCTGAGTGGATGGCTCAGGGGAGATGTGAGGAAGTTGTACTTTACATAAGGTATTCCTAAAGCAATCTTGTGGTGTAGCTTCATAGATTTTATAACCACCAAATGGACAGAGCTATGTAAAGCGGTATAAATTGATTAAATCACATTCATTAAAGCAAGCATGCATAAAAACCTAGAGATAAACAGTTTTAGCAGAAAGAAGACAGTACTGTATAACTTATCAAGGCACAACTTTTATTTTAATTTTAATATTTGAAACCATATCATCATAGGCTTCACTTCACAATGTAATGCTTTGTACTTTAGGACCCATTTCCACTTATGCTCAGCGAGCATTTCCTCCAGTCATGCCATGCGTGAAATTATGCAGTATGCCATCCATTTTGTCTCCCGCATGTGATTTGGTTTGCAGCCTATTGATTTTAATAGCCTGCATTTCCCCATCCAAATCGCATGCAGGGAAACGCTGCAAATTTGCAGCAATGTTAAAGGACCCTAAGTGGTTTATCAGCATGACAGAATATTGTTGCATGGATTGCAAAGGCTGGTAATGGTCTTATGCCAGTGTAAGGCTGACATGGATAAACTTAAAGATAGAGAAATACACCCTGTATGTATTTAGAGAGTTTAGCTTGTGTAATTCCCCCTCATCTGTGACTAATCATCAGTGTAATTTGATCTCTCAGCTGTGTCAGCTGGCTGCCTCAGCATAGCAGCTAATTTTTAAGCACAGGATGTTAACCCTTTGTCTGCTTCCATGAAAGTAGACACACTGCAGATTTATTGCAGGATTTGTATCAGCTGTATCAAATAAATTATTTCAGAGGAGTACAGGTCCACTTTAATATGATTATTATTAATATTATTTAGTATTCATATAGCATCTACATTGCCAGATTATGAGGGCCCCAGACTGTGAAACAGTCACCGCTAAAATGATTAAAGGTATGTCCAGAAAGCTGCTGTTTTTCTGCTAAAGTTGTTAGTTTATCTATTACATTTTCACACGGTTTTCTGAATGTTCGCACACCATAATTAATCAGTAAGGCCTATAATAAACACATTTTTGTTTGAGAAAAACTGAATATTAACTAAACAGTATGTCAGTACTTTCTTGACATTTCAGTCTCATGTATGCTTTAGCTGACACATGGTAGTAATTACCTATCACAATGATTTTTAATAATGTTTTCTGACACATTAGTGCTCAGAAATTAGCTGTGTTAATACAGACCAAATATAACAGCTCAGGCACCATGAGCTACTTGTTAAATTGAAACCGTTTGGTCATGTGGGCTACCATTCCATCATGTGATAAATTTATGACAGCTCATACCGAGGCTATATAAGTAGTCCATAGTAATGACCAATACGAAACTTGGGTAAAAACGATATAAAGATCATGCAGGATCGGCAAACGCATATCTTGAGCAAAGGTAACCTTTAGATGAGGCTTGCTTAGCTGTAAAAGCCCGTACCCACTACGCAATTTTTATGGGCATGTTTTGGGCGATCGTTTCTACAACTATCCAACATGGGTGGGTTCAAGCGCGTAATTACACCAATGACGTTTGGCAATGTGCGTTGATAATGACAGTCACGATGGATCGGATCTTTAACCCCCTTGGCGGTATGAATCTTTCCGGATTTTAGGGTCTAAAAGCAGTACAATTTTTTTAGTACCCTTTCAGACCCTAAAACCTGGAAAAAATCATGCTGCCAGGGAGATCTGGCCCCAGTAATCACTCACCTTGCTGCAGTTATGCCTCCATCCTCCAGGTGGCGCTGCAACTCTAAAGTGAGATTGCCAGCTGTCGTCATGACGACAGCCGGCAATCTCACCAGGAGAAAGCAGAGCCCCGGAGGACGGAAGAAGAATGGTGTCCGACGTCGGGATACCTGGGAGGTATGTAGAAACGCTCCCGCTGCGTGCATTGCTTTGCATAGAGCCTCCGGCAGCTACCCCAAGCAGAGGTCGGGATTACCACTCTGAGCTGTGGTTTTCCACCCTGACCCTAGCTCGGGGTTACCGCCAAGGAGGTTAAGTTCCCTTACAACTCCAGCGCAATGTACCGTGATCATTTGACTTCCCATTCGTGCCCGTCACTTGCTGTTGAGTGTCATTGGGTGTTCCCATGGGTAGGAAGATGGATTGGGGAACCAGGTTCATCAGGAGGCATCACTGTGTGTGCGGTTCCCCAATCAATCTGCAGGTGAGTTTTTAGCTTTATAAAGTCTAGTTCCATGCTTCATGGCCTTAGTGGTCTGCCACACTAGGAATAATAGTCCTCTTTTTATTTATTAAACAGAGCATGAGATCCCTATTCAACAGTAAGTTACTACAACTGTTAGATTGTGACATGTGCCAGTGCCTAATTTTCATTCATGCACAGGCACAAGAGGATAAACAGATCTGCTGGGCAGGAGAGCCCGCTACATATGGCAGAAACTGGAGTGTCAAGTGAAGAGGTAGCCTCAGGAAATCCAGCCAGAATAGAAAAGATTAGAGAGATCAGCAGAGGAATGTGCTGCTGGTGACTAATTCCTGCTTGTCTTCTGACCTCACAGCAGGAACAAAAATCCTAAGTGGATCAGTGGATTTACTGATTATATAATCATTTCATCAACAAAGATAAGCAAAGAAATACATCTCTGTGTCTGGATCAGTTTTCACAAAAAATTACCTCAATAATACAGAATAACTTTGTGAGAAGGAGTTTGGACAAGCATCATTGAGACCCCTTGGAGTTGTTCACACCACTAAAACACTCCCAATGTTTCCTACCCAACTTTTATACCTGTGGCTCGATTCATGAACTGCTGGTAAAGTTGCCATGTGCAGGTAGCACACATCCATTTACTGGTGCTAATGCCAGGGGAGAAGCTACTTGCATGTTACCATAGCAATGCATGTATAACCATGGTAATATGAGGCATGCTAATAGCGTGGCATTAGTACCGGTAAAACAGACTGCATACTTATGCATCTCCAATTACTCCACTAAGGGTCTCTTTCCACTAGCATGTTGGATTCTGCATCAGTTTTTCTGGATGTGGATTTCTGTATTCTTTCTGCATTTGTAACGCGGAAATCCGCATCCAGCTATCAATCATTGTTGGGGAAACGGATGCATGCTGCAGAAATCTGTAGCATGCGATCCAGATTTTTTCTGCAGTGCTCTACAATGGCAAATTCTCATTAATGGAAATTACTCCATTGACATGTATTGGTTACAGTGTCAATATTCGCGTTGCGGATTTGCACTTAGCTTAATCGGTAATTAAGTCTTTATGTCACTGCTATTTTTTACTGCGATAGAATGGGGATTTATATTAGGATTTCTATCACATTTAATAATGGACAGGTAATGGGTCTGGAAGGGGACAGGACTATATATTGTTGATTTTTGGCTCCGCCTACATTGCTGAATGCAAGATGCAATATGGAATATATTAGACCTCCAAAACTATACATATAAAATAGTGATATTGCTTAAAGGGATACTGTAGGGGGGTCGGGGGAAAATGAGTTGAAGTTACCTGGGGCTTCTAATGGTCCCCCGCAGTCATCCTGTGCCCGCGCAGCCACTTACCGATGCTCCAGCCCCGCCTCCGCTTCACTTCTGGAATTTCAGACTTTAAAGTCTGAAAACCACTGCGCCTGCGTTGCCGTGTCCTTGCTCCCGCTGATGGCACCAGGAGCGTACTGCACAGGCCCGGTATGGTCTGTGCCTGCACAGTACGCTCCTGGTGACAACAGTGAGAGCGAGGACACGGCAACGCAGGCGCAGTGGTTTTCTGACTTTAAAGTCTGAAATTCCAGAAGTGAACTGGAGGCGGGGCTGGAGCATCGGTGAGTGGCTGCACAGGCACAGGATGCCTGCGGGGGACCATTAGAAGCCCCGGGTAACTTCAAGTCATTTTCCCCCGACCCCCCTAAAGTATCCCTTTAACTGTTCCTAATGTTGCTCAAGGCGGTAATGGATTTTTTTTTGCAGATTGAAACTTGATATTGGCAGGGAGTCCGTCACCTCCTGTCTCTAGTATAGAGGGCAAGTAGGTTGACCCCACAGAGGCTAATTTCACACACAGATCTTTGAAATTGTCATTCTCAATTTCCCCACCTACTGTTGTGTTGTGTGCACTATTTAAGCTTGTGACAGAGCAGGAATTCTAAGTGGTCAGAGAATCACTTGAAAAGATTCATTTTGCAATATTGTCTTGCATTGTGCACATTGCTGTTACTTATTGGACTAATCTGTATTGCTCGAAAATACCTAAACTAAACTGTTTTCATGTGAAGAGCACTTGTGTGTAATTCTTATGTTTTTAAAGCCTGTATGTATACTGTTACTACAAAGTTAGATGAAATCGAATTCCCAACCATGAAAGCTGCTTTAAAGCACTGCTAGGAATGCATCTTCTTGCCAGATTCAAATTTCGAAAGAAAAACAGGATGACACAGTAAAATGGTTGCAGTGTGGATTAATGTAACCAGTTTATGTTTAGCAGATGCTTCATTTACCGTTCAGCTTAACAAACTGTTGCTCTAGTGGAATTTTTTCTTTTTTTTGCAGTTTGGGAAAGGGATTTCTATCCCCACATTCTAAGTTAGACTAATAAATGTCATGAATGCTTTAAAGCAGTGGTCCTCAAACTAAGGCCCGCGGGCCGAATGTGGCCCCCTGAGGCTTTTTTTTACCGGCCCCTCACAAAGAAAATGTATTATAGATGCAGTCAGCTACATCTTTAAATATTGGTGGTCTGCATATAGAATGAAGCCAGAAAGCAGCAATTCGCTGGTTTCCAATCAAATTTCTTATCTGGTGACACTGTTGTCCAATTCGACTGCAGGTTGTTACCTGGGTATGCTTCACTGTCTGCCCTGCAAAGACTTCTACATCATATGATGTATACTCCGGCCCACGAGCAGTCTGAAGTATGTTGACCCGGCCCTCAACCCAAACGTTTGGGGACCCCTTCTTTTAAGCAACCCTGAACTGATATTAAAGTCAGAATAAAACATACACAGGTCATACTTACCTCTCGTGTAGTCTACTCATCAACCTCTTTCTCCTCTCCTGCACCCTTTATGTCCACAGTTATCCAGGCCTGGATTCACAACAAGGAGCCTATAGGCACATATGTCCTGGCACTCTAGACTTCCCTCTAGACAAACCTACAAAGCCCCGCCGAACAGCACCACAAATGTGCTGGCTAGCCCAGCTGTCACTTGCTTGTCATAGTTACAGGTGTCCCTTAGCATTAGGTAGCCAGAGCTAACTTTAGTATTAGGTAGCTAGTGGTGCCCCTGACTGAAGTAAGATCTTGTCAGTGAAATGCCAAGAGCTAGGTGAGTAACCCCTCATTTACTCTTTGCTCAGGACTCAGCATAGGGATGGCGGCACTAGGGGAGGAGAGTGAGCCACCTTCCCATCATCAGGCACCTGTAGGCTCGTGCCTACAGTGCCTTATGGTAAATCCAGCCCTGCTGTGATCAATGGAAATCCCTGAACTCCATTTTGAAAATGGCTGTTACCTCATCAGTTGTCCTTTCAGCTATAACTGACAGCAACTGATATATAACTGACAGCAACTGCTATATTTCAATTCTGACAAAATCTTGTCAGAAGTGGAAGGAATCATTGTAAGAAGAAAACGGTGAGCTTCTGAGAGGAACTGATGGCGAGGTAAATATGTAATATTCATTTGCAGGTACATCATGTGTTTTTTTGTTAAATAATTTTACTCGGTGCAGGTTCACTTTAAATCTAAGTGGACAGGAGTAATGATAAAAAAGTAGGCACATTTTTCTGAATTCAAGGTACATTTGTACCCCAGAAAAAAAGGTGCCTCATGGTGCTCAGGATAAGAGTATAAAGTACCTGTTTTCTAAGCATTTAGGGTCTTAGAGTGCGTAACAGGGTAATAGATACATAAATTGCTCTGATAATAAAATGTGGGTCCACCCCATTTCTTTATTAGCAATAACTTGAACATGAAAAGGGAACACACCTCTTTTACATGCAAGGCTAAAGGTAGTAAATCCCCCAACTGTCAGCTGCTCCTGTGCTCCGCCAGAGGCATCTGTCAAATTACATCCAAGTTCAGCCATACTCAGACACGACATGATGCAGTTTCTTGCTGCTGGGTAACCGCTATGTGTGTCATGCTGACATGCATGAGGTCTCAAATACTGCTGTTTGGCTGCATTAAATTGTAGCAGGAGGCGCTTGCTGGTTGTTATAAATCACCTTTTCCTCCGGCACCAGCAAACTCATCAGCGAGAGTTGCACACACGACTCATCACAGCAAGCAGGAGATAGACTTTCTCAGGCTTCTTCAATGTACAAGTTATTTATTCAGGAAACAGCTATACAGATACAGTTCATCATATCTTAGCCAAGCAGATACTTATTTAGTCATTCCGTTGCGTTGCAGCTTCTTGATTACCTTCAGCAAATAGGAGGCTGAATTACCCAAAAAGCATGCAGTTCAGACAAGTGTGTGAAAGTGGCTAAATAGGGGGTGCAAACTGTGAGGAAAAACATGTAAGAAAAGTAGTATCGGAAAGGTCTTCCAATTATACAAATAAGCTTTGCAGGATCTCAGGGATGCCCTTTCCTTCACCAAAAAGTCTGATTGTGTTTACTCTCAGATATGAAATCATAAATAGCTTTTCAACATGTTCTAGATTTTGATATGCACTGTATTTCACCAGCAAAGTTTCCAATATTTTCAACAGCTTTATTCTTCATCCATCTTGGCATTACTTTCATTCTCTAGCCGGTGATTTTCTACTCTAATTTCAAAATCCTACCTTTTGACCTGTGTTATGAACTCAATTCCCTCTTATCTCATTCTCTAGCTCTCTTAGGCCTGGTGCACACCAAAAACCGCTAGCAGATCCGCAAAATGCTAGCAGATTTTGAAACGCTTTTTCTTATTTTTCTGTAGCGTTTCAGCCTAGCATTTTCCAGTTTTGGGAAGCGTTTTTAGTGTAGTAGATTTCATATATTGTTACAGTAAAGCTGTTACTGAACAGCTTCTGTAACAAAAACGCCTGCAAAACTGCTCTGAACTGCCGTTTTTCAGAGCGGTTTGCGTTTTTCCTATACTTTACATTGGAGGCAGAAACGCCTCCGCAATCCAAAATCTGCAGCAGCCCGGAACTATGCGTTTCTGCAAAACGCCTCCCGCTCTGGTGTGCACCAGCCCATTGAAATACATTACCCAAGCGTTTCCACATCCGCAAGCGGATCGCAAAATGCAGCCGGACCGCTTTGGTGTGCACTAGGCCTTAGAGCCTGATTCACTAAACTGTGGCAAGATTGCCATGCTCAGGAAGTTCACGCCAATTTTACTGTTACTACCACTGACAGCGTAACGCGAGTTACCCAGTTAGAGCGACTCATGTTACTTAAGTAACGTGAGCATTGCTAGGGTAATGCGTGTTATAGCGATAATAATAGCAAAATTGCTGTTCACTGCCTGTGCATTACCACAGTTTAGTGAAAACATATACTCATCATAACGTGTTTTTGATCTTTGGCTTTCTATTGGCATTTTCCCTTCCTCACTCAAACACAATCATAACTTTGCTACTAAAACAAAATCTTCTGGTTTCTCAGCCCTCTTTAACTGCTGTCCTGCCCTGCGTAGCCTCTTCTTTTTTCTAGATTATTTGAACGCAATATCCATTCATAAGTGTCTCACTATCTCTTTACCTATTCTTTGTTTGTTCCTCTTCTCCTCTGGTTTACACCCCCTCTATTTCACTAAATCAGCCTTCATCAATTATTCCAGTGATCTCCTGAAGTCTAAAAGTCATTCAACCTTACTCAGTAGTAGTAGTAGCAGTAGAGTATTGTACCGTGTTAGCCATTAGAAAATGCAAGAAGTTTTCCACAGCCAAAAGCTTACTCTTATTCTTTTACGTTAGCCAATAAATGGTATAATCTGATTCAAAACTCCTTGCTTCAACCTTACTCATCATCCGTTCAGACTTTGACATGACTGATCACTTTCTACTACTCCATCTCATCTTGATATGCATCAATGGGCATTGATCATTCTCCTGGCTGTTGGAGTGTTCTTTCAAAGCTCCTACTCCCATTCTCACTCTTATATATGCCCACTATCTGTTGTGGCACCTCAAGGTTAAAAACTCCTGACTCTTCTAACCTGCCATCTCATGTCCTTCAATGTCTTTGTGCGGTTTCTTCATCCTTCTTCTCCCTCTTCCTCAAACGTAACCCAAGTAAACAATAACTTAACAAAAATATGTTTATTTGTGACAAAAAAAGTATATTGCATTGGCCTAAAGAAATGAAGTCAACACAATATAGGCCAGACCCTGATTTTTCTACCATGCTTGCCGTTTTTTTATTTTTTTTATTTGTATGGCTGATATTATGGTAAAATATCTCCCTCTGTGCAATGTCAGAGCCATGTCCCTGACAGTTTCCTGTCTGTTTACCTTTTTGCATTGTGGGAAATAATTGTTGTTTCCAGCTGCCAAGTAAGCAGTATCTCCCTTTGGGCCTATACACACACACACACACACACACACACACACACACACACACACACATTTTGACTTGAGATGCTAGTATTTTTAAGTTGGTGCTAAGGTTATGCAAATGCATACTGCTTGGAATTTAACTTATTGAAATCATCAACTACCTAATTTGGTTTGGCCTAATTTTAAACTGTGTAAATTTCTCTAAAATTCAAATAACATTTTCATAAACTCAAAATTATATTTATTGACCAGTTCTACTATCATCTAAAAAATACCTAAATAAGATGAAAAATAACAACTTGAACATAAACTTTAGTTAATTAGGTTATAGCTTACTTATGAGCTTTATGATGAAATATTACATACGGTAAATACATTACATTATTGAACTGTTTATGTCACCAGCTGTTTGAATAGTGATAAGTACAGTCAATATTATACTATACTTGTACTTGGCCTAATGTCAGTGGACCTAGATTTTTGGCTAAGCTGAATACTCAGCACCCAACGGAGGAAGATGGATCTGTCCCTCTCATGACGAGCGTTCAACGATCCACCTTCCGGACGGAATGTATGCACGACATCACACCATCGATCACGGTACTTTGCATGGAGTTGTTAAAGATCTGATCTGCTGTGATGGCCATTATCATCGTTAATGCTAAATGATGTTTGCGTGATCACGTGCGTGTGCCCACATTGCATGATCGTGGAAAAGATCGCTCGTTGCTCAAAGTATCGCCGGTCGTCAAAAAAATTGCTGGGAGAATCATGTCGTGGGCACAGGCCTTTAGGCATGGTAAGATTTATTTAAAACAATTAAGAATGCTCTTGTCACAAAACACTCTTGGGATAAAGCAGCATTGCAGAATGTTGGAGAGACAACAGAGATCAGGTACAGTTAGTGTTATCTCTACTTTCGTTTTCCATTATACCGATGCAGCTTGCTTTAATTTCCCTTTTTTACTACTCAGGTCTAGCGCTGCACTAGAATAATACCGACCACCTGCCCAAGGCCAGTTTGTACAGGATTCTAATTTGTAGAATATGCAAGTGATAAAGAGGATATCATAGGATAACTACATACAGCTAGATATATACATATTCAGTGAATAGAGGTCAGCACCAACATTAATTAGTATCACTACAGTACCTTATTTATGGTGCTTGAATTTAAATGAAGCAATAAAAGAGCAATTACTAATTAATGATGGTGCCAACGTCTCTTAACTGAATTTGGATGCACGGGGTGCTGCCGAAGGGGTCTGGGCACATCCCCATATCTTCTACTGAAGTGTAGTCTTCTCATATACACATACAGCTAGATACATACACACAAAGACTCTACAGCGAGCTTAGCCACTGCCACCTACCCAATGCATTCCTTGGGTAGTATTGTTTAAAATACAGATTCATGTATTACCCAGTCTAAATAATTGGATGTGATTTGAAAAAAAGTTAATTACACATAATGATGAAAAATCTGTGCAATAGTAATGGGTGAACAATAGAAAATTCTTTCTGCTTACTATTAGCCAGTTATTTTGCAATCAGAATGTTTGGAATTTGGAACTGAAGAGAATTTCCTTTTTTTTTAAATTGTGAATTTATTCATTATGGTGATTATTATTATGTTTTTATATGATGCTGAAATTTTCTGCAAAGCTTCACAGAATACATAATCGTGTCATTAACTATCCAATTGAGGAGCTCACAACAAACTAATCCCTACCATAGTTGGATTCAATTTGGGGATTAACTAATTACCTCATCAGTATGAAGTTGAGGTGTGGGAGGAAACCTGTGCATACATGGGGAGACCATAAAACATAGTGCTCTGGCTGGAACTTCAACCTAATGGCCCGTACTCATGGGCTGCAGAAGTGGCCTGTCGCCAGCACACGTGAGCGTGTGGGCGACAGGCCGGCGACAGCTCCTCGCCAGGTCCCTCCGCGTACACACGCGGAAGAGGGACCAGCGGCGAGACGGAAGCTGTCGCCGACGTTCCTCCTCCCCCCGCCGGAAGCTCCATTTACCACAATGGAGGTTGCTGTCGCTAGTCCGCGTACTCACGCGGACTAGCGACAGTTGCGGGGGAGGTGCGGCGGCGACTGTCGCCATGCGATTGAAACTTTCAATCGCATGGCGACATGAGCGACGGGCGACAGTTCGGGGTGCGCGCGCGTGCGACGGCCCATACTCACGGGCGACCTGTCGCCGCAACACGCGCGCGCCGCGTGTTGAGGCGACAAAAGTCCCTCGTGAGTACGGGCCATTAGACTCAAGAGCACAACCCACAAGGCTGACCTATTAGATGATCTTTTGCTCTTGTAAATTAGAGTGTCCAACAGATACCTTAATCTGACCAACAGATACCTTAAAACTACGCTGCACTTGTGGCTGCTTAAGCCTGATGCTGGATAGTTTTATAATGCCGCCTGATCCCAAACATGGGACGCAATAGTGTGTCCCCACCAGCTCAGAACTCAGCTGTTTAGAGAAAGCTGAACTCCGTTACTCGGTTAGGATCCGTTTTGATTGGCTCTTGACCTCCTAATCGCTGTGAGCTACAGTTCACAGTGATCAAGAAGTGAAAAAAATGAAAAAAAGCCTCCGGCCCTTAAGTCCTTAAAACTCTGAAATGAGTCAATAGGCTACGACATGATGCACACCTACTTACAAAGTGTAAGGCAGCTGTAACAGAGGCTACATACAGGCCATGTCTACATCACATGATAGTAATCATATGGTGTAGGCAGTTTCACTTTACCTTTATATAGTAATACAGAGGAACACAAACATAAGATCACCAAAGAAAAAGAAAAAAAATAGTTGTTTGATTATCAACTTGCTATTGCATATCATTTTTCAGATTCCCCCCACTGAGTTTTATAAACCAACTTATTATCATTATTTAACATTGATCAATTAATGAATCATTAATAACTCAGAGAATTCATAAAAAATACTTTACTAAAAAGAAAAGGAAGCAAATATTGTGTGTATGTGTGTGTGTATTACGTTACCCATTCCCAAAATAAAACGGATTATTAAAAGTCCCTTACTATAATTTAAAATAGACTGTCCATTTTACCAACAAGCTAGCCCTTTGTTAAAGTGACACTGAAGCGGGAAAAAAAAAGTTTAATGCATTGCATGTGTAGTACAGATAATGAATAGAACATTGGTAGCAAAGAAAATACTCATATTATTATTTTCAGTTATATAGCTTCTTTTTATAACATTGCATCACTCTGTCATATTTGCAATTACAAACCACACACTATTGGCCCAGTGCACACCAAAAACCTCTAGCAGATCCGCAAAACGCTAGAGGTTTTTGAAGCAGATTTTCAGAGTGATTCTAGGCATGTTCACTTCTGTGGGGGAGACAGAAGTGATCCGCTGTCATAGGCTGAAGCCTATGACAGTCGTTCGCAGTGATTGGCTGGCTGTGGGAGGGATGGAGGGGGGAACATATAAATAATAAAAAATACACACTTTTATTAAAAAAAAAATATTTACAAAAAAAGTCAACAAACATCTGGGGGAACGATCTGACCCCACCAACAGAAAGCTCTGTTGGTGGGGCGAAAAGGGGGGAGGAAATCACACTGAGTTGTGTGGCCCTGCAGCGAGGCCTTAAAGCTGCAAATGGCCCATTTAGTGAAAAATGGCCTGGTCTTTAGGGGGGTTTAACACTGTGGTCCTCAATTGGTTAAAGCAATTCAGGTTTTGCTATGAAAATGTAAAAAACTATTTAAGCAAATGAATAATAGAGGCTGGCTTGTACGAAGAGAATTCAGTAGCGTTGCATGAAGGAAATCAGAATAGTAAATATGAAACTGGAAGAAGCAACATTACAATCAATAGTTTCGAATGCTATCAATGCAATTTCCAAACTGTCATATAGGTGCTACATTTTTGAATTGAATATTGTGAATGTCAAGCAGCTGTCAGCACCCATGTGTTTCAGCACTGTTGAGTTGAGTTTTTCTTACAATAAACAGGTATAGGGACGCTCATTCGTATTCTGCGGAATTGAAAAATTTCCTCATATGGAAATCGGATTTTCTGCGGAAATCCGATTTACAGCAGCTCAGTAATTTTATCCCAATCACCGAACTCGGAAACATTGCACTAATCAGAGAATGTAGAATTTTGCTGCCAAAATCAGATCACTTCGGTCATTTTAGGCCAATCACAAGACTGATTTTATATTTTTCTTATTTGCGTTTTTCAGATTTTCTTTATTTTTTGCATTTCGCAAAATTTCTGTGGAACTGGAAATGGGCATTTCTGACCATCCCTAATCAGATAGGGCAGGGGAAATCAAAGAAAGGAAAGAGAAAGGGAGAGCATGCAAAGCTAAAGTCATTTATCAGCATGTCAGGATTTCTTAAAGGATGACTGTCGTGAAAAATTGCAAAATTCAAAATACATGTATATGCATATTGTTAAGAAATACATGTGCCACAGATGATTCAAATGCATTATAAATGACTTTTTTTCCTACGTCGTTGTTACTCGCAATAGGTAGTAGAGGAGTCTCAGTATCTCCTTTTTTCTTTATAAAAGCATTTCTTGGAAAGGATCTATACAAAGAAGCTGACCAGCCATCCCACCAGTTTGCACAATATTTTGGCAGTTGGACTGAGCAACCATTCATTTATAAGTGTTTTAGTAAGACAACCTTTCACCTATGAGGAGTTGGGATACTCCAAACCTTATCAGATGTTTACAACCTGCTGTAAGTGACAGCGACATAGGTTAAAAGTTATTTATAGTGCTTCAGAACTCCACTGCTGATATTTCCACTGTCCCTGCCGGCTGCCGCTATGGAACTCCACTGACAATATTTCTGCTGATCTTGCTGCTACAGATTTTGTCTACACAGTAGCCATGCTGTCCCCACAGCTACTCCACCATTGCTGCCAAACTCTGACCTCGAAATCACCGGCCGTAGAATTTAACATTGGCACCTATGTTGGGGGCCAGTTTCTGGGCCACGAATCCAACCCAAATTATGTGCTTTGCTCAACAGAGCTCAGCCACAGAGAGCAAACGGACATTATTTCTTCTTACAGACAAGTTAGCACATTATGAATAAAGAATAAAAAGCAGCAGCATGCTGATGAGTCATCATTATGGTCTCTCCCCCCTGCAAACAAGCTCCAAGTGTAAAACTGGTAACATTCTACTGCCCCTCCCTTTTACAGAGTTCTGTTGTGTAGACAGTATACATAGCAAATTCAGGTTCTTACATTAGCTGTATATACAGGGCCGGTTCTCTCATGAAGCATGGTGAAACATTTGCATCAGGCGCAGATATTTCAAGGAGGAATGGAGTGGCTGAGGGTGAGCAGTTTGTTTGTCACAGACTCACAGCCAGCCAGTGTGCTGTTTGTTGAGCTGCAGCATGTCATGTGAAAACATCAAATGAAGCAGAGTAAATTGTGGGGTGCTGTGCAATCATTCCAAATCGGGGAGGGGGTGGGGAATACTCACAAGTTTGCCTCAGGCAGCAAAAAGTCTAGAACCGGCCCTGTGAATATACTGTAAATACTGTATATAATTAATGACTCTTAATGAATGCATGACTGAATTAAATTGTTTATGCTGGCATAAAGGCAAACTTATTTCATATTCATATTATTTTTTAAGTTGGATAATCAAAATGTCACTCAAATCCAATATATTAATGTGGAGTGCACCCACTCTGCCAGGAAACAGGCATAGAAATCTAGCACTCATTTACTGAGATCTAGGAACCAAACTTAACATCAGTCTGCTGTCAGAAGCAACTGTTGCTATGGGGAAAGTAATGTGAGTAGCTGTCTGGACAATGGAAAGGGCCAGGCCTTCATCTCAGAGCTGGTATTTGCTACTGCGATATGCACACCTTTTTCAATTTTGGTAAAGGTGTTTTTTCATTTAGGGCAGGGATCAGGAACCTTTTTGGTTGAGAGAGCCATAAACACCACATATTTTAAAATGTAATTCCGTGAGAGCCATACAATATGTTTCAAACTGGGGCAGTAGGGCTTGCGTCCCTGTTGCCATGGTGATGTGTATACAGTTGATTCGCCAGGCAGTGGAAGTGCCAGACACGTCTTCAGCTTCTCTTGGGTTTCAGCAACATCGGTAATTTCCCCAAGAGCTAGACAGGAGAAATACCGACTAACAGCTTGTACAATTAGCTAGCTGACTTGAGGGTTGAATTCACTTTGTAGGACAAGGTCCCCCGCACTTTGGCCCAATAGGCTGCCTGTCAAGCCTATTGAGCCAGTCAATGTGCAGGGATCTCGTCCTACAAGTCACTGGACCTGACAGGGTCCAGGGCGGATCAATTGGAACAGCCGTTCGTTTCAGGGTAGCGCGAGTAAATTAGTAGTGCATGCTACAGCAGTAGCGTGCCTACTTTGAAAATTTTTCTTGCACTGCCACACTTATGGCCCTTTTACACAATGCGTTGGTATGCTTTTTTTTCCATAGCAGTGCATTGTGAAAAATCTTTCAGTTAAAACACGTATAGCGAGGACTGTTCTATAGGAAAACATGGACATTACGTTGACAATCAGTTTGTGTAAAAGGGGCCTAAGCTGCGCTGCTTGAGCAGTGTAGCTTAGTGAATCAACCCCTACTGATTTGTATGTGAGCCAGATGTAGCCATCAAAAGAGCCACATCTGGCTCCCGAGCCATAGGTTCCCTACCCCTGATTTAGGGTGATCACAATTTTCCAAAAAGGCAATATGGTAACGTGTTAGGTTACATGCCATACTCTAATTGCACAATGAGCGCTATGTAGTCAAGTAACAGTAAAATTGCTTTTCGCATGGCAACTTTTATATTCACCACAGTCAGTGAATATGGTCCCTTTAAACTTAAAGGAGTTGTGAGGTGAAATAGCACATACATTTTTACTTACCTGGGGCTTTTTCATCCCCTAAAAATGTCTGTGTCCCTTGCTGTAGCTGTGGTCTTCTCCATTGTCTCGCTGTCAACCTATAACGGTCGGTGGCTTCTGCAATCACACTCACATCGCCAGGTGCATTGAGCGCATGTGTAGTAGTACTGTACATGCACACAACACTCCTGGTGATGTGATCGCGATTGTGGACGGTGCCACCCCCCACGCATGTGCAAAAGCTAGCAACTGTTACAGGCTGACAGAGGTATGTATATGCTTATTTCACCTTGCAACTGCTTGAAGCCATGACAAATAAGACCTAGTTTCAGAAATCTGTTAAAGCAGATTAGAAATGAAGGAAAATAGATACAAAGCAATTATTTGAAATGCGTGATATTTTTAATGCACTAAAGGGTTATCCTTTAAGATGACTGTAGGTATAAGATGAGTATTACCATATGTGGCTGTTTTTGGCCTACAAATATAACCTGCTCATGCTTAAAGCATCAGCAGACTCCCCAATCAGCCATCAATGAAGGTGAAAGACTAATTAGATTAATTATCTGCTTAGATGCTTTCCTTGTGTGGAAATGCATTAATGGCTATAATTACTAGGTGATTCCCAGTGGTGTTGATCCAGGGATTTTATCTGATTGCCATCTGGAGTCTGGATTTTTTTTCCCTTTTGGGGCTAATTGGACCATGCCTTGTAAGGGTTTTTCACCTTCCTCTGGATCAACAGGGATATGTAAGGGTGCAGGTTAGTGTTGTACCTTATTTTCTGGTTTAACTCGATGGACGTATGTATTTTTTCAACCTAAATAACTATGTAACTATGTAAGACCAAGCAAGAATGTTATAGAAAGAGAGCAGAATTATGCTGCTAGAGGTGCAGAGAAAATGTGGGCGCCACTGTAGGCACCCGTGTTAAATTAATGAAATTCCAGCACCAGTAGGAAATTTGGGCCTCAGGTGCCCCCCCCCCCCCCCCCAAAAAAAAAGTGTCAGTAGAGTTCCGCTTAACTCTGCAGGAACAGTAGTGTGTAGGTGAATGCAAGGAGCTATACATACACCCGCTGGGATCAGTACAGTAGTGCACTGGAATTTTACTACACTTCCACCAGAGCTTTTAAAGAGAAGCCGAGGTGGGTTTGAAGAATATTATCTCAATACAGAGGCTGGATCTGCCTATACAGCCCAGCCTCTGTTGCTATCCCAAACCCCCCTAAGGTCCCCCTGCACTGTGCAATCCCTCATAAATCACAGCCACGCTGCTGACAAACAGCTTGTCAGAGCTGGCTGTGTTTATCTCTGTAGTGTCAGTCTGCTGCTCTCCCCGCCTCCTGCAGAACTCCTGTCCCCGCCTGCCTCCCTTCCCTCCCTGCTGATTGGAGGGAAGGGACGGGGGCAGGGACCGGAGCTATGCAGGAGGCGGGGGAGCAGCTGAGACTGACACTACAGATGTAAACACAGCCTCAGAGCACGGCTGTGATTTATGAGGGATTGCAGAGTGCAGGGGGACCTTAGTGGGGTTTGGGATAGCAACAGAGGCTGGGCTGTATAGGCAGATCCAGCCTCTGTATGCAGATAACATTCTTTAAACACACCTCGGGTTCTCTTTAAATTACTGGGCTGCTACGGTGACTGAGCGGCTGTACATTTGCTCGCTGTGAGCAGTAGTGCACCAAAGTTTGCCTACATTATACATTACATTGTAGACGAACTCTGGGCTTTTTAATTACCGGCCTGGCATAGCCAGTTAATTAGTGGGTTTAGTGTCAGGCGTAAGTGGAGGGTAGTTAGCGTCAGGCATAGATAGGGGAGGATTTGTGTTAGGATTAGGGTACAGAAGGTTAGTAGAATACTGGTATAATTACCTATATTCTACCATTGGGGATAGCAGAATATCGGTATATATATATATATCTCTATGATGTATAGAAGCAGTGAACACTACCTCGTTTTAATAATAATAAAAAAAAAGAATGTGCAACATAACTGCATTAGCATTTCAGAGCAAACCAGCATGATGGAAAACATTGTTTAGATGTGTGTTAGTCAGACAGTCCTAATCCATTCTGGACATCATCTTATCGTAGCAAGCTTTAATGCTAAGCTTCAGTTTGCATAATAAGTTGTTAGTGTTAACTGTTCTTGATTACGACAGCTTTGGCTCTGGATTTCTGTTTTACATGTATGGCTCTTTTAGAAATCATTCAAAACATGTGCAGTTCGGTATATAATTATATAGCGCAATGATGAGGCACGCCACTACCACTAGAGATGATCTGAAAAGGAGCCATGCCTTGAAGACTTGACTACACTTTACACTTGAAAACTGAACAACAAACATCAAGCTTTACATAGATATGCGGATTTCATTAAAGCTTTTGATTGAAACTATTTGCCTTGGGAAAACCAAAAAAGTGTGTAGACAGTTTTCCCAATTTGTTTCGTATCAGTGTCCCTTCTGCATTGCATAAGGTAAATAGAGCATATTTTAGATGAAAAAGACTGATTGAAATGCTGTTTTTTGTTAGTCAAAACTGCCATGTAAAGATCTCAGCAAAACTCAGCTAAATTCAGTGTGAGGGCCAGTGCACACCAAAAAGCCCTAGCGTAAAAGCAAACGCTTAGCGCTTTTTGAAGTGATTTTTTAAGGCGATTCTAGGTATGTGCCTAGCGATTTTGTAAGCATGCCTAGTGTTTTTTGGAGTGTTTTCATGTAGAGTTTTTTTATATTTTGTTACAGTAGAGCTGTAACTTAACAGCTTCTGTAACAAAAACGCTTGGAAAATCGCTCTGATCCAGTGCTTTTCAGAGCGATTTTCCACTTTCCTATACTTAACATTGAGGCTGAATCGCCTCAGAAATCAGTGAAAATGCTGCAGGACTCAAGTTTGCATTTCGGGAAAAAACGATTCCTCTGGTGTGCACCATCCCATTGAAATACATTAGCCAAGCACTTTTCAAAGCGCAAGCGTTTTTAAAAACGCTCTTGGGGGTTAACTCTCAAAAGCGTGATAACTGCAATCACAGCAGTTATCACACGATCTCCTGCACGCAGTGCTTATCACGCGAACAGCGTTAGTTCATGTGATAAGCGAAGGTTATTGCACGATCAGGTGCGCTTTTCACGTGAAGCGCACACGTGATCCAGCAATAACCTTCGCTTATAACGTGAACTAACGCTATTCGCGTGTAAGCACTGCACGCAGGAGATTGCGTGATAACTGCTGTGATAGCAATTATCACGCTTTTGAGAATCAACCCCTTGGTGTGCACCAGCCCTGACTCAGTCTGGGAGTGTCCTGAACGGTCCCTAAATGTTAGTGATACCTGCCTCCCTATTGAATGGTTTGCCTGTTGTTTAGTATTATTTTTTATTTATATAGCACCAACATCTTCCATAGCGCTGTACCCAATACAAAAACAAATAATGGGAAGCATAGATACAGGAGACGTTCAAAACTCTGTACAATCAGGACATCCAGCAATACAAGTACATACAGTAGATAGTTGATGAGTGGTTTGAGACATCACTAATATTGGTGCATGTTCATATGATAAATTACAGCAGAATAGGAAACACTAGGAGGAGGTCCCTACCCTTGCAAGCTTATGTTTAGATGTTTAGGCCTATTAATAATTTAATTACATGTGCATTTCATGTGACTGATGAGTGTTGATGTCCATTCCTGTGACTAGAGGAAAAAAGGTGTCAGTGTAAGACATGATGAGAAGAGAGGACAGCAAAAAAAAAAGTCTAGAAAGAAAAAAACACTTTGTATTCCTGACTGGATATACACAATTGTTATGATTTGCTACTACCACACTACCATATTAGGTAGCCATTGTCCTACAATCAAGACAACCTCCAATTGTAGACCTGCAAACAAAAAGTGTTGTGCAGTGGTACTTTCACTATGATATTCCTAGCTATCACTGTGGATCCCTAGTCAGTAACGGCAGAGATTGCCAGCAAACAGCTGGTATTGCAGATTCTTAAAACTTACATAACACATCCTAGCAAGCTGTACTCCCACCAAGTCTTATTAACCCCTTATCCAACCATGCAGACTAGGTGGTCAGAAAGGTGGACAGAGAGGATAATTCCTTGGAAGAGAATAATGGGAATGTCAACCCTTCTCTTTTGTGAATGACCATTATTCCAATCTTGAGGGACAATAAATGTATCCCTAGTTTTGGTGCCCAGGCGGAAAAGTGGTTAAAGGGGTTCTTTCGCGAAAAAAGTAGGCAGTTAAAAAATGTGACAGATGACAGGTTTTGGGCCAGTCCATCTTTTTAAGAGGGATTCTCAGGGCTTTCTTTGTTTTCAACAGCATTTCCTGAACAGCAGTTTAACTGCCAAAATAGCAAGATACCAGCCGGCCTCCCTAATCACTTGCACACTATTATGTCAGTTAGATTTTGCAACTGTTGTTCAGGAAATGCTGTTGAAAACAAAGAAAGCCCTGAGAATCCCCCTTAAAAAGATGGACTGGCCCAAAACCTGTCATCTGTCACATTTTTTAACTGCCTACTTTTTTCGCGAAAGAACCCCTTTAATATAACATAAACATGATGGGAACAATCTAATGGTAACCACCACCCAGGTAGATAGGTAAAAGGAATAATTTCTTCCAACTTCTGACAACTTACCTATTTACCATAACAGGTTAAAAACTATGACACTGTGAAAAAAGTTTATTGAAATACAACACAGATACACACACACAAACTCATGCACGCTCGCACGCACGCACGCACGCACACACAAACACACTCTTTAAAGTAGTTTATTACAACCCATTGTCATAATCCCATCTGTTTTTAAAGTACTCTTTTGTTCTCCGGTGTTCCTCTGTTCTTCATCTGTAATATTCCTATTTGGCTGAAGAACTGCTGCCTCGCCATCTGTTCTTGCTGCATCCCCACTGCCAACTGACTGGGAGCCCTGGCATGAGCATATTTTAATTTCCCACCAAAGCTTTCCACTAGTCCTTTAGGATTCCGCAGCAGAAAATGAAGTAGATCCAATTGGCATCGCCCCATTTTTTTACACGTATCGGACGCTCATGTGTGCGCATGGTTGAAAGAATATGTGTTTGTCAGGAATCTAAGTATATGGCTGCAGCACATTGCTAGAATGATGTGAGCAGTCTGCCTGCACTGTGCAATGTTGTGCTTGGTGATGGACAGGGAAACCTGCACACATGGGCAGGGCCGGATTTGTACTTTTTACCGCCCTAGGCCAGCGAGCAACAAAGCGCCCCCCCCCCAGCATACACACAATATCATATCACCGACTGTGTGATCCACTGAGAACAGTCAGTGACATGTCTGTTATGTGCTGCAGAAGATAATAGTTCTATATAAATACTTAATAATATAGTAGGACATTAGACTATGACTACTGTAGGATTAGATTGTGAGCTCCTCTGAGGACAGTCAGTGACATGACTATGTACTCTGTAATGTGCTGCAGAAGATGTCAGGGCTATATAAATACATAATAATAATATGGTAGGGCATTAGACTATGGTAGGATTAGAGTGTGAGCTCCTCTGAGGACAGTCAGTGACATGACTATGTACTCTGTAATGTGCTGCAGAAGATGTCAGGGCTATATAAATACATAATAATAATATGGTAGGGCATTAGACTATGGTAGGATTAGAGTGTGAGCTCCTCTGAGGACAGTCAGTGACATGACTATGCACTATGTAAAATGCTGCAGGAGATATCAGGGCTATATAAATGCATAATAATAATATGGCAGGGCATTAGACTATGACTGTGGTGGGCAGAGCAGGGACAAGGTCCTCCAGCACCCAAGGCTGAGACACCAAAGTGCGCCCCTCCATCCCTCCCACCCCAGCCGTCACACACTGATTGCTATTAGACTAAGAGGGCCAAAGGGCCCACAACCCCAACACCTTAATGTCCAGTTATCTGGCTTGCAGTCACTGCCATGTATCCCCTTTTCTTCTTTCTTTCTGCTTATACACAATTAGGAATGACAACTGAATGAATTGTGCGCCCCCTCCTACACTGCGCCCTGAGGCTGGAGCCTCTCCAGCCTATGCCTCGGCCCGGCCCTGGTGGTGGGATTAGCTTGTGAGCTCCTCTGAGGACAGTCAGTGATATGACTATGTACTCTGTAATGTGCTGCAGAAGATGTCAGTGCTATATAAATACATAATAATAATATGGTAGGACATTAGACTATGACTATGGTAGGATTAGATTGTGAGCTCCTCTGAGGACAGTCAGTGACATGACTATGTACTCTGTAATGTGCTGCAGGGGATGTCAGTGCTCTATAAATACATAATAATAATATGGTAGGACATTACACTATGACTATGGTAGGATTAGAGTGTGAGCTCCTCTGAGGACAGTCAGTGACATGACTATGTACTCTGTAATGTGCTGCAGGACATGTCAGTGCTATATAACTACATAATAATAATATGGTAGGACATTACACTATGACTATGGTAGGATTAGAGTGTGAGCTCCTCTGAGGACAGTCAGTGACATGACTATGTACTCTGTAATGTGCTGCAGGACATGTCAGTGCTATATAACTACATAATAATAATATGGTAGGACATTACACTATGACTATGGTAGGATTAGAGTGTGAGCTCCTCTGAGGACAGTCAGTGACATGACTATGTACTCTGTAATGTGCTGCAGAAGATGTCAGTGCTATATAAATATATAATAATAATAATATGGTAGGACATTAGAGTATGGGGTAGGGATTAGATTGTGAGCTGACAGTCAAATGGAAGAGAGAGAAAGAAAGAGAGAGAGAGGAAAAAGAGGGGGAAGGAAGGAGAAGAGGAAGAGAGAGAGAGAGCACAAGATGGGAGAGTAAAATAGGGAGAGAGAGTGTGAACAAAATAGGGAAGAGGTTAACTAAAAATGACAGAAATAGAGAACAAGAGAGTGTGTGGGAAGAAAAGTGTGGAGAAGGGAAGGAGCTGTTACACATGTGGAGTGACAGAATGGACAATAAAACATTCAGCAGCCGCTGGCAATCATCTTATCTTCGGTATACTGAAGCGACTTAATCTGATCGCGGTACAGGTCAGTGTGAAAGATCTTATCTATTGTATAATTACCCCTGTGGAGCTTTTGATCTTGTACTGCTGGTGCTGCCTGACTCTTTGGCACAGAACCATTATTGATCTATGGCCCCCTTCCCCCTCCCCCCCCTTCCGGGGACTGGGAGCTGCAGCCAGGCAACATGATGCGAGTTGCCTGGCTGGTTGTGTCCATTGCTGCTTCTCACGGCCTCTACGTAATCAACACCTGGCCACCATGTCTCTGAAAGGTGCCCCAGCGGCCAAGTCACGTGATGCCCACCTACTACCAGCCAGTGTAAATAGGAGTGCAGGCCAAGCCACTCCCCCCAAGCCATGCTATTGGACTCCTGGAGGATGTAAGGGCTGCAATTGGCTGCTGACAGTGTGTGCAGAGGGCGCACACAATCAAGCTTTGCCTCCAGCTCTGCTGTATGTAATGCTACGACGACGGAGTAGCCAGGCCTGGCTGCCAGCATCGCATCGTTCGCATGGCTCCGCCTGAGTCACTCGGAGTCTGTTCGGAGTCCGATCTCCTCCTTAGTCCTCCTCCTCTGGGATCCCTCCCCCTGTGTAGCCAGGCAACCGTAGCCGCTCCTACCCTGCTCACACTGCACACAGAGCAGAGCGGCAAGCGCGGGGCGGGCGGCTGCGGACACTAGCGGGCGGCCAGCTGACAGTGACAGGTCACAGGTGCAGTCAATTAGTTAACCTGTCACCAGCGGCCGCCCCATGGAAGGTAGTACATATATTTCGCCCTAGTCCTGTGCCTTGGGTGCCTTTCCCCAAATCCGGCCCTGCACATGGGTACTATTCCCTTTTCATTTCAGTGGTGCTGATCACAGCTCCTGATGTGTAAAGAGTTACAGGAGGCATACATGGGAAAAAGGCATCTGGTAATTTGGGTGTCATAAGCCGATAGTAAAATAATTGTTGCTGATATTCTACTATTGACTTCACTAACCTACCTCTCACATTTCCCCTCTGCTTCCCATGATTAACACTAACCCCCCACCTACAGCTAACACTAACCTCATCTACACTATAGCCATGCCGATCGGTACCCACTGTAGCCGAACTTCCGGCACCATAAGTAACCCCTGGTGCTTGGCTATACTATAGCTCAGAACACCACTGCCCAAACTGCTGCCGTCTGTAGTTGAACCCTCAGTGGCATAAATGATCCCAAGCAGTGGCGTAGCTAAGGAGCTGTGGGCCCGATGCAAGTTTTACAATGGGGCCCTTCGAACACTATATACATAATAATTGATACGGTGCACCAAACCTGCCAATGGCAACTACAGTGTCAGAGGTGCAAGAAGAGGAACAGTTTGTTAATGATTACCAGTATTCAAAGCATCTATAGAAGTGATTATTATGAGCACAGGACCAATAGAGAGCTAATACTGTAGTTGAGGGAGGACCCTTTGGGGCCCCTCTTGCCCAAGGGCCCCGATGCGGTCGCTACCTCTGCACCCCCTATTGCTACACCCCTGATCCCAAGGTATTAAGGCTATCCTGTAGCCGAATGCCCATTGTGAGAACCAACCACTATAGCTAAACAGCGCTTGGCATGAGTATAGTGTGAAACCGCCATGACACACTGGTCTGAGTTCGGCTACACAATAGCCGAACTTTGGACGTACAAACCCTGCCACTATAATTTTGGCCTATGGTGGCACCCAATTAAAAGGCATGCTTCCTGCCCATTTTACTTGCTTCATACAGGAGTCCACAATTCTCTTCGATTTGTGGCTGCATTGTTGTACAACATTTGCTACTGCAGCAGCATGCTGTCCTGAAGGATCACAATTGTTTGGCTTAGTAAATCAGCCTCTTCAAAGGTGTGTATACAAGCACTATTAGTGTCCGTCAGGACTGAGTTCAACCCTGTGGGAAGCAGCTGTCTTAGAGTTCAATCTAGCATACATACATAGCTTGAATAATAAATACTCTAAATGTTTAATAAATGTTTGTGAGATCTGCAGCAGAAAGTAGTATTTAACCTCCTTGCTGGTTATCCCGAGCTCAGCTCGGGGTAACCCGCGCAGGAGCATTTCTCAGGCCTCGCTGGGCCGATTTTCACAATTTTTTTTTATTGCACGCAGCTAGCACTTTGCTAGCTGCGTGCATATCTCAATCGACGCTGATTCGCCGCTACCCGCCCCGCGCCCCCACCCCCCCTTCCAGACCCCTTGCGCAGCCTGGCCAATCAGTGCCAGGCAGCGCGGAGGGGTGGATTGGGATTCCCTCTGATGTCCTGACGTCCATGACGTCGGTGACGTCATCCCATGGTGACGAGGGAAGGGGAGGGTTCTGAACGGGATTTCCTGGTTGCAAAGAGCGCCGGAGGCGATCGGAGCCGGTAGGGGGATGCCGCTTGTCAGCGGCTATCATGTAGCTAGCGCTAGGCTAGCTACATTAATTTTAAAAAAAAAAATTTAAAAGTGCTGCGCCGCCCCCTTGCCGACATAATTGGAACGGCTAGGGGGTTAATGTATAAAATGACTAGTTTGGTTAAGTACAGTCAAAAGACGAGCAGTTAAAGGTACACAGCTTTATCTGCATAGCACCACATATACTGTATTAATGCTTGTGGGATTCATTTATACATTGGTTGTGGTACAGCTACACACATTTCTGTCATGGTTTGTTTGGACTACAATTTATCACATGTGGAATCTTTGTGAATCTGATGTCTTTGTACATGTAAAAAAAACAGCCATCTGGTGGACAGCATCCACAAAACACATACCAATCAAATGTTACTGATGCTTAGTTTAAAATAGAAAATTGTATATCCTTCTGGAGGATTTGAGGTCTGATGTTAGGACAGCATTGACAAGCAAATGTGCTTGGTGGATTATGCGTAAGATGGTATATACAGTAAACAAAGTATGAACACATAAAACAAAAACCTACAGCAGCCATCAGTTACCATAATTTAATCCATTTACCCATCGCTCTGTGTTTATTATACAGCCTGCAACCCTACCCTGCATTGCAAGCACTCCAATCTAATCAGAAATCTTTCTGCTGTAATAAATGTTATCTCAGTCAGCCTGGCTCTACTTGGTACATTGCTCACAAGAAAGAAGCTTATCATCATCCCTCCCACATTCCTGCTCCTCACTGATTGGCTGAAGGCAGTTCCGTGAGCTGCTAAAATACAATCTATGCTGTGCTTACATGTGTTTACAAAGCAAGCTAGATATGACAGTGCAGTTTCTAGGAGGAAAAAAAAGAGTAAGGGAGGAAATTACATCAGGATTGGCTTCAGTCAAAGGGGAAAATGAAAAATGCCATAAACAGTTTTCCCTGTATCTTATATAAAATTAATTGGATTCAAAACGCAGACAGTACAATACATCTGTTATGTAAGGAGAATAAGTATTTATCTACTTATATATGCGTTTTTTTCCCTGGGAATAGTATGGCTGTCCCTCCTGCTTTAAGAACTTTAAGAACCTCCACGCCATGACAGCTCCAGGAGACCTGTTAGGTAACTCTAAGGAGAAACTAAACACATATTCTGCTGAGAGCAGTGCCGGGCCGAGGGAGAGACTCAAGTGGCAACAGCCACTAGGTGCACATCCATGAGGGCACCCAGAAGTGCCCCCCCCCCAGGTGTCACCTCTCCCTTGGCCGTGCCTGTGGTAACGGTGTCTCCATGGCTGCAGCCAGTGTCTCACATTATGTCATCCCATGTCGACAAATTACATGATTAGAGACACTGCAGCCATAAACTCCAGGTGCTAGGTGAAGCTGAGGAGAAGAACATGCCAGGAGCCCTGAGGGATGAAGAGGACTGGTTACCTATACTGGGGTCAGGGGTGGATAAGGCTACCTATACTGGGGGAGGCATTCTGGTTACTTATACTGGAGCGGGAGGCAGTGGCGTCCCTACCATGGGGCGGCAAGGAGCGCTCCGCTCCGGGTGTCAGCTCCAGGGGGGGTGTCATCAAGGCCTCCCCAGAAGCCTTGATGACACAGGAGGGGAAGCAGCGCTGAAGGAGGGGTGGCAGCGTCGGCGGGGAGGGGGGAAATACCCCCCCACATCTCCCTCACCTGGGTTCCCTCCTTCGGCGCTTCCCCTCCAAGGGCAGAACGGGCACTGACAGGGTGGCTGATAGCCGCCCTCAGTTTACCCGAGCAGGGCTACGGGAAGATGGCCGCCGAAGCCCGCACTGGAGACAAAAATAGACGGCAAGATGGCCGCCGACGCCATCTTGCCGTCTATTTTTGTCTCCAGTGCGGGCTTCGGTGGCCATCTTCCCGTAGCCCTGCACTGATGACGCAGCAGGAGACGGCGCGGGACATTCAAGAGGAGCTGCGGAGGCTGCCTGGGATTCGGAAGAGAGGTTTCATCTGCAGGTAAGTGAATGGTTTTTTTTTCTTTTACAGGTGCACCGGCCCGGCCACCCACCGCTGCTGCCCACCTACCCACCGCTGCTGCCCACCACCTACCCACCACTGCTGCCCACCTACCCACCAGACTACCCACCGCTGCTGCCCACCTACCCACCGCTGCTGCCCACCTACCCACCACTGCTGCCCACCTACCCACCAGGCTACCCACCGCTGCTGCCCACCTACCCACCAGGCTACCCAGCAGGCTACCCACCGCTGCTGCCCACCTACCCACCACTGCTGCCCACCTACCCACCAGGCTACCCAGCAGGCTACCCACCACTGCTGCCCACCTACCCACCACTGCTGCCCACCTACCCACCACTGCTGCCCACCTACCCACCAGGCTACCCAGCAGGCTGCCCATCTACCCACCACTGCTGCCTACCTACCCACCAGGCTACCCAGCAGGCTACCCACCACTGCTGCCCACCTACCCACCACTGCTGCCCACCTACCCACCACTGCTGCCCACCTATCCACCACTGCTGCCCACCTACCCACCACTGCTGCCCACCTACCCACCAGGCTACCCACCACTGCTGCCCACCTACCCACCACTGCTGCCCACCTACCCACCAGGCTACCCAGCAGGCTGCCCATCTACCCACCACTGCTGCCTACCTACCCACCAGGCTACCCAGCAGGCTAACCACCACTGCTGCCCACCTACCCACCACTGCTGCCCACCTACCCACCACTGCTGCCCACCTATCCACCACTGCTGCCCACCTACCCACCACTGCTGCCCACCTACCCACCAGGCTACCCACCACTGCTGCCCACCTACCCACCACTGCTGCCCACCTACCCACCAGGCTACCCAGCAGGCTGCCCACCTACCCACCAGGCTACCCACCACTGCTGCCCACCTACCCACCGCTGCTGCCCACCTACCCACCGCTGCAGCCCACCTACCCACCACTGCTGCCCTCCTACCCACCAGGCTACCCAGCAGGCTGCCCATCTACCCACCAGGCTACCCACCACTGCTGCCCACCTACCCACCACTGCTACCCACCTACGCACCACTGCTGCCCACCTACCCACCACTGCTGCCCACCTACCCACCACTGCTGCCCAGCAGGCTGCCCACCTACCCACCAGGCTACCCAGCAGGCTGCCCACCTACCCACCACTGCTGCCCACCTACCCACCACTGCTACCCAGCAGGCTGCCCACCTACCCACCAGGCTACCCAGCAGGCTGCCCACCTACCCACCACTGCTGCCCACCTACCCACCACTGCTACCCAGCAGGCTGCCCACCTACCCACCACTGCTACCCAGCAGGCTGCCCACCTACCCACCACTGCTGCCCCCCTACCCACCAGGCTACCCACCATGCTACCCACCTACCCACCACTGCTGCCCACCTACCCACCAGGCTACTCAGCAGGCTGCCCACCTACCCACCACTGCTGCCCCCCTACCCACCACTGCTACCCAGCAGGCTGCCCACCTACCCACTAGGCAATCAGGCTGCTCACCCTTAACCACCTACCCACCAGGCTATCAGCTTGCCAACACTCAAATCTGCTACCGATATTGTGTATTTTGTGGTCAGATCTGCTACCGACATTGTGTATTTTGTGGTCAGATTAACTGCCGACATTGTGTATTTTGTGGTCAGTTTAACTACCGTCATTGTGTATTTTGTGGTCAGTTTAACTACCGTCATTGTGTATTTTGTGGTCAGTTTAACTACCGTCGTGTATTTTGTGGTCAGTTTAACTACCGTCATTGTGTATTTTGTGGTCAGTTTAACTACCGATATTGTGTATTTTGTGGTGAAATCTGGTGCTGACATTGTGTATGTTCTGGTCAAATCTACCGCAAGATTGAATGATTTTTTTCTGGTCAAATCTGCCGACATGATTGAATGTATTTTCTTGTGAAATCTGCTCACATAGCTTGTAATGTCTGGTGAAATGTTCTCGCATTACGTGTATTTTATGTTGAAAGCTTCTGACATTTTGTGTATTTTCTGGAGAAAAGCTGTGCAATGATGTGAATTTTCTGGAGAAAGGTTGACTAAAACTTGGGTGCACTTTTAAATTAGCTCCGCCCCATCCGGTCATAGCCACGCCCATTTTTTCGCCGCGGCGCGCTTCGCGCGCCGCAGGTGGCGGACCGTGGGTGGGGGCGTGTCTTTCAATACCTAGCACCGGGTGTCAAATGCCCTAGGTACGCCACTGGCGGGAGGGCGATAACCAGCCTTACAATACTGGGGGAATATAAGATTACCTGGGTTGTGGGCACATTTTGACATCTCTGCCTCTGGTACTGAAGAACCTTGTCCCAGCACTGGTTGAAAGGTACTTTCAGATGGCTGAAAAAACAGCAGCGTCAGAAACAGTAGTGCACTGGAGTTTGGCTATACTCTAGCTGAACTTGAGTGCTGAGGGTTAGTAGACTATTGGTATAATTACAGTTATTCTACTACTGGGATTAGTAGCATATCGGTAAAATTATCGATATTACTGTTTTTGTGGGCCGTTTTTTTTTGTATGTACGCAGAGTTGTGCCATGTGTGAATGGGTGGGGTAGGGTCCAGATTCTGGCTTAATGATGAAAGCCCTTCTTGTTCACAGTGTGATTTTTATCATTATATGTCTGCAGTATGGTAAGCTCTATTGAAATAAAATGTCAGAACTTTGGAGTAAGATTTAAAGAGAGTCTGAAGCGAGAATAAATCTCGCTTCAGACCTCATAGATAGCAGGGGCATGTGTGCCCCTGCTAAAACGCTGCTATCCCGCGGCTTAACGGGGGTCCTTTCACCCCCAAATCCTCTCCGTGCAGCCGGGGAGCGCTTCCGCATTGGGGCAGGGCTAACCGCCGCAGCCCTGCCTCATGCGCGTCTATCAGACGCGTATCTCCGCCTCTCCCCCGCCCCTCTCAGTCTTCCTTCACTGAGAGGGGCGGGGGAGAGGCGGCGATGCGCGTCTGATAGACGCGACTAGAAGCAGGGCTGCAGCCGTTAGCCCTGCCTCCAGGAAGAAAAAAATTCACGACTAAGTCTACGACCAAGTTTTGCGGGGGTGGGTTTGGGGGTGAAGGGACCCCCGTTTAGCCGCGGGATAGCGGCATTTTAGCAGGGGCACACATGCCCCTGCTAACTATGAGCTCTGAAGCGAGATTTATTCTCGCTTCAGAGTCTCTTTAAATTGCATGAATATTGAAGAGACAGTTTTGGTATTCTTTATCTAAAGGATCAGAAGACAATTATCTGATCTTTGTAGGTGGCTTTAATTAAAGCAAACTTGTAGGCAGTAAACATTTTTCTTTCAAACTGCAGTTATTACCTTAGAAACCTTAACCTGTAGGAGCTTAGGAACACCTCCTGACCTCAAGGCATTCAGCACTTTAACCAACTGAAAGGCCCAGACTTTGTCATATGCACACCTCATGCATTTGCACATTGCAACCCCTAAGGGCTGGTTCACCCTGTGAGCAATTGCGCTCAGTTTGCCAATCGGCAGCACTATGAGGATGTTCTCACTGCAGCATTTTAATGTGCTGCTTTCAGTGGCGTCACTTGGGGGTATGGTAGGTGCGGACCACACCATGTGTCACCAGCAGAGGGAATGACCCATGCTCCAGGCTAAAGGAGAGTAGAGTAAGGCTATGTAAATATAAACCAGGCTAGCGCCTAAAGTACTTCTCCCCTCTGGCTGCCCCATACTGAGCTGATAGTTGAGTCTCACCACCTCCCACCCATCAAAAGCAAGTGTATTTCATATAAACCCTTCCTACCAACAACAAGTGTGTCCAGTGCGGTACCCTGCCCTCTTCTTCCACAGCAAACATGGCCAAAAGCCCCCCTCCCATAGCTAAGTATGAAAGTATGACTAGTATATAAATTCTTGATCTCCCCCATAGCAATGCTATCTAGCGTGGTACTGCTTCCTCAGCCCCCCAAGCATGGCCAGACCCCCCCCCACACACACACACACAAACATACAATAGCAAAGTGTGGCCAGTATGACAATTCCTAACCCTAACGCCTCTCTCCCCTTATAGCACAGGTGTCGAACTGCAGGCCAGATCCATGCTAGTGTTTAAGATAGACTGAGAAAGGGAGGAATGTGTTCTACCTGATGGACCACACCTTTCCTGATTCAAACCGATCAATTAATTTGAGCTCTGTCAAGAATGTGTGAGGACTTCGGCCCTCGAAGGACTGGTTTGACATCCCTGCCCTTTAGCAAATAGGTGCAGTTTTACCCCTTCCGAACCTCATTCTCAATAAATGTAGCAAGTAACGTTACTTACTACAACAAAAGTATTTTTGGTTTTGTTTAGGTTCATGGTTCATGGGGTAAGAGAGGGGTGACACAATGAGGTTACGCACCGGGTGACACCACCCATAGTGCCAACTCTGGCTGCTTGTACCATTTTTAGAGCAATTTTTCCTCATTACAATCACTAATATATTTCATAACAACTTGTGGCAACTGGTTTAAGGAAACACTGATATATGTGCTACTGTATACAGTTCATTATATTTTAATAAGAAGTGTTTTCATGCAAAGCCACCTGCTAGGCCATCCTGAAACCAGCACCAACCCACTGCAACACTGAAAATGTATTTGACCATTAATAAAGGTCAATACTTTTATCACAGCTGTGGCAGACATTCATTCTGTCCTGGAAGACTGTTACATCTTTACTGCTAACAGGACCATGTCTAAGCACGTCTAATAACTTGACAAATATGCCATTTGAAAATCCCTACCACTGCAAACTCGCAGTGCATGCTGTATTTAGATATATCTGTAAGGTGGGGTTCACACCTGAGCACTTTGCATATTTCCCCGCTTGCAAATTCGCATTAGAACTGATATCTCATGTAAACCACCAATGTGCTTACTTTGGATTCAATCCAATCCATCCTTCAATGTGTACCTCAAAAGAGTCAAAAACAAAATAAACATAGCGTAACACCATTTCACAGTTTATATCACACCACCTTGCACCAGTGCGTCCCAAGAAAATTAACTAATGGAGTCCATTGACAAAACACTGTCACCAGCAGGCACCCAAGTATCACAGCATCTCACCCTTTGATTTTGCTGCCCGAATCACACACAGCCCACAGGCGTATTAAAAGCTATGATCACCACCACATACAAACGACACTCCTCCACATGTAACAATGGCCTCTCACCCTCTGCTCTGCTGTCCAGATTATAAGACAGCTAACAGCGCCTAATGTCTCCACTGTTTACATCCACCTCTCCAATCCATACACAGCTTTTCAATCCTCCTCCAATTGATCTGAGGGTTTCCTATCAAAATTAAAATTGCCAAGTACAAGCATTAAAGAATAAGCAGGATTCCAGTATGCCGAAAGCTTCCGGCCTGAGGAGCCGACAAATGCATTTCATACGAGCATACTCGTCATCAGAGGCTGGAGATATACTGCCAGTTGGCATCTTTTATGCTACAACAAGGTCCCACCCACCACCTTCCATTGGCCAAACTACCCCATATTCATTAACATTTGCCCAGCCTTTCGGTCATTATACTAATCTACTCTTCTCCTGCAATTAAAATTAAATCATAGACGTGTCCACACCCTCCATGTTGCATTCATAAGAACACCCCTCCCACGATAGGTCAAAAAACCCAGATCATCTTACTTCAACATTATGCCCCCCCCCCCCATCACCCCCCCCCATCACCCCATATTGTAAAATCCTACATTTTCTCTTGCACACTTTTGATTTAATTTTCTTTTTCACATTTTTATTGACCTTTTCTGTTGCAACTGTGATAATTTATTGTTTACACTGTGTATTTACATTATTATTATTATTTAGTATTTATATAGCACTGACATCTTCCACAGTGCTGTGTGAGAAGCACGCACCTTGATCAGTTTAAAAAAAACAAAAAAAACCAATGTGCTTGTTAACAGGTAATGGCGGTGCAGCACATCTCTGCACACCGCGTGCGTTATCTTAAATACATTTACTACTAAGCAAATTTGGTAATTGTAGCATAGATGGAGGTTTTCCTATTAACTGCTAAAGTGCAGTTTTGCCCCAAAATTTGCCGGTGAACGGAAAATTTTAACCAGAAATAACGTCAGTACCGCAAAAAAAATTTGGTAAGTGAAAATGGGCCAATTGCCTGGCATTTCAAGTTCAGAGTGTAAGCGTTGGTGTAGTGTTCCGGGATTCTGCCTGTGTAGCAATCGATGTCATCGATGTCTCAAGACAACACTAGATGGTGTCATAGATATGAGACAGCAATTGCTACATAGGAAGAATCCCACAACATTGCACCAGTGCTGACACACCGCTCTGCTCAACAAGCCGGTAGGCACACCTTCACCATGTTGTGGGTGTCTGAGGGGCACAGAGACACAGCAAATGAGACAGGAAACACTGCATCAGTGCTGCTGACACGCTGCTTGTTTCACAAGCCGGCAGGCATACAGGCACTTTTGAACAAAGCTCAACCTGTTGCCGGAGTCTGAGGGGCATGGAGACCGCTGGTGTGGAGACCGCTAGCAAGTATAGGATTCACTGCGGCATGATCCATACACTCCACTACACTGACTCAGTATGAGCCAAGGGGGTAACTTTTCAGCATATTTTTTGTGCTGAAAAATGTGGCTTATATGCGAGTAAATACAGTAGATAAAACGATAGACAGATAGTGTAAGATAATTCATGATGAGAAGAATTTTGTGAATCGGCTCCCATGTGAGGGGGAGCAGCACTCCAAAACCTGCTGACTGAAAAAACCTGGAGATTAATTACAGACAAAAGCAGTCTAGTATAACTAAAAGACAAATACTTATTTCACATAGTTTGTGGTTAGTTAAGCCTTAACTCAATAGAAATGGTTAGTGAAGAGTAATAATCAGTTTAGTCATCACTTCTCTGTGGAGCGATGTCTCATTTATTTCATTGTGTTTCCTCCCACAAGATCCTTATCATGTATCTCCCACTTTAAGCTTTTATTGTGCTTTTAAATTCAGAGGTGAAGTACCGCTTGAGCCTCTGAGAGGCACACCTGGGGATAAATGCATCACTGGCTGTGAAACTGTGTCGCAGATATTCTAAAGAACGGAATATGATACTTTTAACTGTTACATTATGTCAGGCCCTCCCTTTCGGCAGCCTCACAGCAGGGGCTGCAGTGGTATCAGGTGTTAGCTAATAAATTAAAACCCTTTAATTAGTGGGTGTGTCATGGATGGAAAGCACGTGTTGCTGGCACTGTATTCTAAACACTGTCTTAGCATCAAAAGGAACCTTGTGTCTCATAGTTGCGCATTAACCCGCTACACTGACCCAGTGAACATTTTGGCTTCATGCATGAAATTCGTACTACATGTAATCACTTATACTAACACAGCACAGCAGATCATTCATTGTGGTCTCTAACTTCACACTGATTATTCCCCAGCTTTCAGTAGTGAGCATTTTGTCCATCTTTTTGTGGGAAAAAAATCCCAGAGTAATTTATCTTGTTCCCCAGCTTTTCTGTTGTGGCTACACAGTCATTCTTAAAGCAAACATGTCACTAGTTAGTAAAACATGAATCTTTTTTCAACTTGTTAAATCTCTTGTATGTATAATTGGACATTTGAAGGGCCTCCGTTTCCTCCTCAGAACCTATGCGCAGCAGCTGTTATAAAAGTAATACTCAAACGAGCTCTCAAACCTAACAGGTGAGATGGATGATTTTTCTGCCTAACCTGTGGTTTCCATCACCATTCTTCAGGCTCTAGCCTACATTAGCACCACGCCTATTGAAAGCTGCTCAGGGTCAACTCTGAGGCAAAAAGTATTTAAAAGTAATGTTATACATAAACCAAATGTTTTCCCAGGCCAAAAGGGAAATCATTCATTGAGTACAACTGCTGCATGTGGAATCTAAAAAAAAAATCAAATTAAGCATCTATTCACAGGAAGTTAAACCTATGGCCTCCTAGGAGATTAAAAGTCACCCATATAAATTTAGCCTTAGGCGATTTCTCCTAATGTATAAGCTCTTGGCATAAGAGATCTGAACATGGTACACACATACCTCTGAACTTTCTGAAATTACAGATACAGCGCCACGGAATATGTTGGCGCTTTATAAATCAATAATAATAATAATAGTTATTATTATAATAGTTTCAGTGTGAAAAAGACACACCTCCCACCACACATCCAGCCCCCTAAAGACTGCTAAGAATTAATTACCATAGAAATTTCATTTTTTTAAAATCAAAATGGTCCTTACATTCATCACTACTTTGCCTTCATACTTGGATTTGTGAAAACATGCCATGAGATAATAGCACAACATAAAAACTGGTTTGATATGTTATAAAGATCTGTAGATAGTACAGTACCTAAAAGAGGGTCAACTGAGAATGGCGAATTTCAGTACAAAACTAGAAAGGTTATTCCAAAAAATGGACTATTGGGAGCTTAGACCACATTCTCCTGAACTGGTATATCTATCTACAGATTGTCTGTATATACTATTCAAAGATCAGACTGTTGATGTGGTGTTGGGTGAAAAGTGAGGATTCCACAATGTATACTTGCAGTGCCTTGCTGGTTTACTGTGAAGCAAAGCTTTAGGATGAGAATGACTGCTGAGAAAGCATCAGCTTTAAAAATAAAATGTAAGCTATTGTGCCTTTTGAAAGAATAGGCAGTCGTGACTTTAATTTTTCTGACATGAGACGTTTCTTCACACTGATGTGAAGATTCAATGTAACGAAACCCTCTTGGCAATCACATCCTCTGTGTGCAGCTGCCTGTCTTAGTGTCATCATTGTGCCTAGTACTCAGTAGATGTGACACACAGTGACAGGCGGCTGAAAGGGAGCAATAAGGGGAGGAGCCAACCCAACCTTGCTATGCTGGGTCTTGTCATCAGAGTTATAAAAGTAAGTATGATTTGTACACCACTCAACCCAATATGAAAAAAAATGGGCAAAGGTCCTCTTTACATAATTTGATATAAGATTGTGTTGAAGTGCAGAAGTAAAGCAGATGTGCCAGAGAGACGGTTCTGCATGTCAAGAAATTAGGCTTCATCAGAGATTACTTCAAACTCACAGAGAAATGTGTCTTTCTTGACTGTAACAGAGAAACACAACTTCAGCAGAGAGAAAAAACCCTCTGCGCTCCTCTGTTCTTTTCTCTAACCATGACCTAAATTTGTCTGTTTTAAATTAAAAGGAATTGTAATTTTGACCTTGCAGAAGCTACTTCTTCTAAACGCACACGCATACTGCAGAGCAGAGCGCACACTCTCTGTTCTGTGATCCAGATAACATTTTTTTTTTTTTTTTTAGTTCCAATCACGCCCATGGTTTTAGTTTCCAAATCTGATAACTGAAAGATCTTCCTAGCACTAAATGCTTGAAACAAACCAAAGATGGACAAGAAAAAAGGAAACCTGGTTGGATGAAGTATATGCCCTCTGACCAGTGAGAACTAGCTATTAGCACCCATCACATGCCAATATCTGCCTGTGCACTGTGCAAATGATGGGAGATTAGGCACAGAGTGTGCAAAATGTGCTTGTCAGTGAAGCAGAGTCTCCTGCCGTGAAATCATTTCAGCTTCTTTTGCTTAGCTAAACTGTTTTCCTTTCGCCATCAGGAAATAATATATCACTGTACATATACATTATGTATATACAAACTAGAGGATACAAATGATTTTCGCAACTCCTATATCTAGAGCTGTAACTGAATCTCACTGTCATTCACGTGGATACTTTTTTTTCTATAGGAAGAAACTTTGATATCAGTAAAAAATAAGCATTAAAGATAACAAGGCTAGAAACATAACACAGAGAAATGTAAAGCTTACCTTTATCGTAGATGCCTCTTAACAGGGTAAATATATGTTTGTATGGATGCAATCCTCTCCAAAGAATGACCCCAAAAGAATCAACCAGCGAACCCAAATGATATAAAAAAAATAAAAATGAAAGGCTCCAGAAATGTGTGTTTGTTTCTTCTTATTTATACAGTGTGACTAAAAGAGGAAAAAGTCAAACTTCAGCTCTCACAACTCTGCTAGTGATGATGATAACTCCAACTGGCTTTCAGAGAGAAAGAGAGAGAGAGAGGTCTGGCTGTGTCTGCATTGTAGTCCATCAGCAAAACCAAGTGTTCAAGCAGTGAAAAAACCCAGCGTGTTAGCTACTCTGGCTCCAACCACTTTCATGCAGTCGACTGACTCTCACTTTCCCTCTCATTTTTTTTTTTTATAATGACCAAAGCATCCAGGTTTTTTTTTCTCCTAAGTTAAGCCAGATATCTCTTGCATGCATGTGCCACCTCTTCTAAGGATGGTAGTCATATTTAACTCTTTAGTGTCTCCTCTCTATTTATTTTAATAGGGTGAAAATGTAAGGAATGAGGAGATTTACTAACAGGTGTAAATCCTATGTCATATTCGTTCAGTATGCATTACTTTAAATAAGTGGTTTGAAGGTTACCTTAATTTTTACGTTTTACTCTGATGAAAGAATAACATATTTAGATGCTATTTTCACTCTTAAGATAATTACACATCTTGCTGCTTATGTAGATTATGTTTAGGACCCTAATATATTAAAAGGGCACCTTTGTGCCTTGCCTTGGCAATAAATGATGCAGTTATTTATGAATATTTCCATATAATTTATGGCAAATAGCGTAAAAAGCACTAAAATAACAATAATGGATATAGCAAATGGCTGTATATGGTGTGTGCTAGTATGTGAAATGTGAGCTATTGAACCTAAAGTGGAACACTGAGGAGGAAAACTCAGACATATTTAGGAAGTTTAGTGATTCTGTATCCATGCTTGGGCATTATAATTGATACATTTAATAAATTATCTTAACTTTAAGAATCCACGTTATTATTATTATTTAGTATTTATATAGCACCAACATATTCCGCAGGGCTGTACAGAGTATATTGTCTAGTCACTTAACTGTCCCTCAGAGGGGCTCACAATCTAATCCCTACCATAGTCCTATGTCTATATTGTGCAGCGAATGTATTGTAGTCTAGGGCCATTTTTTTAGGGGGAAGTCAATTAACTTGTCTGTATGTTTTGGGGATGTAGGCGGAAACCGAAGTGCCTGAAGGAAACCCACACAGACACGGAGGGAACATACAAACTCCATGCAGACACAATTCTTAGTTGCTTTTTCCTGAATGCAAAGATTCTGTTCTGGGGGATGGGAATTCATGCAGCGTTCATTAGGTACGCTGATAATGATAAGAAAATATGGCCATTTTCATTTCACCACAATTTTCATGAAATCATCACATTTTTGCAAAAATTTGAATATTTGTGAGAATATATATGGGCATGAGAAAACTCATTTTCACCACATGCATTGAAGTCTGTAGGCGTAAGAAAATGAATTTTTGCATAGACGAGTATATGCACGAAAATGTATGGGCAGGCATAAAGAAGCACATTTTCATCAAATGTATTGAAGTCTATGAGAATTGAAAAAAAAGTTTTGCACAAATGAGCATGTGCACGAAAATGTTTTTGCACCAAATGCACTGCAGTTAATTGGTATGCGAAAAACATATTTTCAAGAAAGTTCTTATTTAGGCAAAAATATGTATCTTGTTAAATTCTACAAAATTTTCAAGTTGGGCTAAAAAGCAAATTTTGATGCAAAAATGATTTTGGTAGTAGCCCAACTCGGCTGAAACTGCCCTGCCCAGACAGAAGTACAGGACACATAGAGTCTGTTTAAAACTGTTAAAAAAGGTGGAGAAGTCTTTTCAAGGGTCATGCATTATTTATAAAATAAAAATACCCTCAACAATTATTTTAAAATATTGCTTGGCATTATGATTTAAAGGTACATTCCTTTTCAAATTAAAAAGCAAAAAAATTAGCATGGGCAAGAAATGCATTTCCAGAGTTTTCCTCTCAATGCTGTAATTACGTGAATAAAATATGCCCAGTTCAGTAATTCTCTGTGAGTTTACCTTTAAAAAAAAGTTCACCAAAATTGTGGCACACTGCATACTTATAAATTTGCTTTTTTAAGAGGAAAATTGTGTTTACTTCCCATTCAGAAACTTTTCAGACTCCCAATGCACCCAATGCAGAGACTAGACAGAGGTCATGTGGAAGAATAGGGAGGGGCTTCCATCACTGAAACCCTCCAACTTCTTAGACTAAAGGGGCTGCTGCTCAAGACTGATTTCTTGTTACAAAATGATACCAAGACTAAGTAAATAAGCTTGCTATAATTATAACCTTAAAGTCCATACACATGTCGGATTTTTTTAAACGACCCGTCGTTTGGACGTCCCGTCGTTCAGTTGTCCGGATTTTTTTAAACGACCCGTCAGACGTCAAATCGGGCAAGTGTACAGTCCGTCGTTCAGCTGATGAGACTGGTCTTGAGCAATCCACCTGACGGATCACTCAAGACCAGCCTTATCAGCTGAACGACGGACTGTACACACGCCCGATTTGACGTCCGACGGGTCGTTTAAAAAAATCCAACGTGTGTATGGACCTTTACTGTTACTTTCATTGTTTTAGGTTGAGTTAAGGTTTAGTTGCCTAAAATGGAAATCTCTCCTCCAAATGAAAAGTTAAATAATATGCGCAGGATTTAGGTTAATCCTTGAACTCAGCTGTTTACTTTTTAAAATGCAGAATAAAAATGTGCAGATCTGGAAGACATAACATTTTATATAGGCTGTCGTGGAAGAAAGCTACATTTATACACCATGTTATGCAAGTATGCTGTAAGTCCAAGGTTTTGTTTAGCAGCAAGAAAAAAAATGAGAAAATGAGATAGGGAATTGTTGCCTTCCTGGTGCTACATTCTACATGTTGTGCATACTAGTAATGATTCCAAAGAATGGTTCTGGAGTGCCGATGGCAAGTACTCACCAAATGGTCCCCAATCACCTTCCTTTGTTTGCTTTAGTCAAGTTTATGATAATGTCAGCGGCAATGGACAGTAGGTGGGGCAAAAGGGTTGCTTTTACATCTTCCCTTGTCTCTGCCCCAACCTTGCATAGTTCACAATTGGTTAGAACTCATTGGGATCAATGTGTCCACAGATAGGCCTTCCAGTTGCCATTTTTCTAGAGTTTTTTGAGCTGAAAGAATTACATGTAAGTAAGAGTGTGGGGACAGCTGAAGAACAGTTTGGAGTGTGTTTGACAGAGAGGACAAAGGAGGAGAACTATCAGCAGTTACATCATATACAGTATAAGGCAATGCATACTAGCTTGGAGGGAAAAAAATCAGAAATAAACTTAATGGATTTTAGTGTATAACATATCTTTACCTAGTTTTAATTAAAATGTACATGTCTCTAACATCTTTAAAGGGGCACTATGGTGAAAAATTGTAAAATTTTATATATGTTCAAACATGTTCTCCTATGTTGCTGTCACTTACAGTAAGTAGTAGAAATCTGACATTACCGACGGGTTTTGGACTAGTCTATCTCTTCATAGGGGATTCTCAGGGATTTATTTATTTTCAAAAGCACTTAGTGAATGGCAGTTGCTCTGTCCAACTGCCAAAAAACTGTGTAGCGAGCAGGGAGGCTGGCCAGCATCATTGTTTAACCTCCTTAGTGGTATGGACGAGCTCAGCTCGTCCATTACCGCCGGAGGGCGCCGCTCAGGCCCCGAATTTTTTTTCAAACACGCAGCAAGCACTTTGCTTGCTGCGTGTTGATCCCGATGCGCCGCCGCACGCCGCCGATGCGCCGCTTTCCGCCGCGTAACCGCTGCGTAACCGCCGCCCCCCCGGCAACACCCCTGCGCAGCCTGGCCAATCAGTGCCAGGCAACACTGCGGGGTGGATCAGAACGCTGGATGACGTCACGACGTCGATGACGTCATGACGGGGGAAGCCTTAAAGGGAATTCCGTTCAGAACGGGATTTCCTTACGGGCGAGTGCGCCAGTGGCGATCGGAGGGTTGGGAGGGATAGCGCAGGGAGGGGGGCATCATGTAGCTAGAGCTAGGCTAGCTACATGATAGGGGAAAAAAAAAAAATACTGCTGCGCATCCACCCTGGCGATCTTAATAGAACGCCAGGGTGGTTAAATCCTTTTTAGGGAATATCTTTATAAAGAATAAAAGCCTTGCTGAGAATCCCCCATGAAGAGATGGGCTAGTCCAAAACCTGTCGCTTCTTTCAGATTTCTGCTACCTACTGTACGTGACAGCAGCATAGGAGAAAAGTAATTTATGGCTCATTTTACTCTGGAAAAAGTGTACTTCTTATTTGTCTGTTTGCGCATATTTTAAATTTAAATTTTTTTCCGCCATAGTTCCCCTTTAAAGGAAACCTAAAGCGATAAAAAAAAAACAAAAAGCGTTTCACTTACCTGGGGCTTCTACCGGCCTCCTGCAGCAGTCCTGTGCTTGTGCATGGACAAACCGATCCTCCGATTCGACTCTGTTTTTAGCAACTGAGCCAGTCAATGGCCACTGTGTCTGCACAGCACAAAGTAAAAAAACTAGAAACATAAAAAAATCTGCAAGATCACAAACAATGGAAGACGAACAACTTCCTGTCACACTCAAAGAAACTTATCAAACAAAATGAATTACATAATTAATAACAGCGATTTACCTGCTTTAGCACAGTGGGGCACACACGCACAAGCGCGCACCCCCCCCCCCCCCCCCACACACACTCTTCTGTCATGTTTGATTTACATAAAAATATTTTCACACCATATCTAATCAATAAAAGCAATGAAGAACACCTAACTGTTTAATGTCTTTTCATCCCATGTGATTTTTTATGGAATCTGGTCTATTTATAAAATGAAATGGTATATGGATTTTACACACTCACCTTCTATGCCTCTCATGCTGTCCTACACTTCATAGATTCTTCCGCTCCAATCATTATCCCCAATTTTTTTTTTGTTTACCTGTCTTCCTCTTCCTAAACTCCAATGTACACCTTCCCATGCTTTCTAGGATTTGATGTGAGCAGTGCCCAAAGTGTACATACTTGCTACATGCATATATTACTTACATTACATTATGGCCTTATTATTTAGACATGGCAAGAACACTAAATCCTTCATTTGACAAGCATGAATATCAAACTATATAATTAATAGCTATAGTTTGACTCATTTCCAGAATAAAAAAGATGTACAGAACAAAAACAAACAAAGCAAAAACACACACAACTCCCCCCCCCCTTTTAAGAAAAACAAACAAACTCAATGACACACACAAAATGGAGGTGGTCGGAAATGGAGGGAATCAAGGGAAAAGAAAAGTACATGAAGACTTAAGCTGAAAGCATGGTTTTGCTCCTCCTCAAACTGTCCACGTAGGTCCTGCTGGACCCGTTCCAGTTTGCATATAGAGCAAACAGGTCCACTGACGATGCAATAAACATCTGCCTGGAGCACGTATATGAACACCTGGATAGACCAGATTCCTACGCCAGGATCCTCCTACTTGACTTTAGTTCAGCGTTTAACACCATCAGCCCCCAAATACTTCAAGATAATCTTGCTGCCCTCGAGGTCCACCTGACCCTCCGCCTGTGGATCATGGACTTCCTAAGTAACAGATCACAGGGCGTCAAGCTGGACACTATCATCTCGCAACCAAGGACCCCCAACACAGGGGCCCCTCAAGGATGTGTATTGTCACAGTTTCTATTCTCCCTATACAATAACAACTGCAGGTCCACTGTCAAAGTTATCAAGTTCTCTGATGACACCACTATTGTGGGCCTCATCTCTGGGAATGATGAGCAGGAGTACCGCCACCAGGTTGACAGAATCTGCCACTGGTGTAGGGAGAACAGCTTGGTCCTCAACAATGCAAAAACAGTTGAGATGATTATTGACTTCAGAAAGCACGCTCCCACCCCACCTCCAATCAGCATTGACAACATGGAAGTTGTAAGCATTCCCTATGCACTCCTCCTAGGCACGACAATCTCCAAGGACCTGTCTTGGAAAGCCAACACGACCTCCACCCAGAGAAAAGCCCAGCAGAGGCTATTTTTCCTACACCAACTGAAGAAGTTCTTCTGACGAGGAACTTCTGACGAGCTTTTACACCGCCACTATCGAATCTGTCCACTGCTCCTCCATTCTGGTCTGGTACGCTGGCTTCTCTGCCAGCGATAGACACAGAGGGTCATTAGAGCAGCAGAAAGAATCATTGGGAAACCTCTCCCCTCTCTAGATCAAATCTTCAACTCAAGACTACGCTCCAGGATCGCCAATGATCCGTCTCACCTGGGCTTCCGCTTTTTCAGTCGGCTTCCCTGGGCCGGAGATTCTGGTCCATCTACACCCGGACCACAAGACACAAAAATAGATTTTTCCCCTCAGTGGTAAACTCTCTGACTGACTGTACTGACTGTACTAATGCACACTGTACAAAATCTATGGTCACCTTATGTAAATGTTGCATTCAAACTGAGGTATATGTATCTAAATTGTACTGCATGTTTTTGTATGTATCGTAGTGTATTGTATGTCCTGTTACACATTTAGCCCTGTACTTGCCAAACCCAATTCCGGGCACAACTTATTAGGGCTTGGCGAAATAAAATATTCTGATTCTGACTAACTATCTCATCTCCAATGCATATAAGCCATACAACAATGAGTGTGTAGGGGTTTCAGGAAACAAAAAAAAAGGAGGCACGAGGGACAAACACAAGTTTGACAAACAGGACTATCTCTATTCAACCAGGGGTCCCAAATTCTATAAAATTTTGAAAGCAATTGTGACTCTTAAAGGTCAACATATATAAAGGTAACACTATGTTTATAGAACAAGCCCAGTAAGAGATACAAGGTGGGTCTGACTTATTCCGCTTAAAGCATAGTATAATCAAGCTCTTTTTTCTCTTGGGTAAATAGATTGATTCTATAATTCACAGAAGGGCCCTTCTAGCAGCGGGATTGGGAGAGAAGTGGTCTACTGCTGTATAAGAAATACCAGACCAAAATGGGCATAGTTGCGGGCAAACTCAAAACATATGTATAAATAATCTTTACTCAGCGCAGAATCTGCCGCACATAGGATTGGCATTGGAGTCCACTCTGTGTGTATTTTGACTGAGGTTAAGTAATTCTGATGAATTATATTTGTATAAATCAATTGGTCTCGGCTGACAACAAAACTTTATGACATGTTATTAGCCTCTCCTGCCATTTCACCTCACCCATCTTGCCCAAATCGCCCGGCCATCTTAAACAACACAGAGATTCCTATCTAATCTCTCTGAAACTAGATGGCCATACAATCGCATGAGCAGTCTGTCTGATCTTTGTGTAAGCAATACATTTAGAAGTAAAGCAAGCTTCCTTTTTAATTTTTAAATATATTAATTGGATGCATGACATATATACTCTTATATACCAGTGGTTGCACCCCTCAATAAAGTACGGTGCCTTGGGTCTGTTAGACGGCATCTGTTGTCTGAAGGTCTGAAGAGAGTGATAATCATTTACCATAGCACTGCAAGATATTTGTCCGCCATCTGGGCGCAACCATCTCCAATAACCTAACTTGGAAGGCTTATACCGCTCCGCTCTGGTGAAAGCCCAGAAAAGCCTCCTCTTCTTCTGCCAGCTGAGAAAGTTCAGTATGGCCCAAGAGGTTAAGAGGTTCTCACAAGATTCTACTCTGCCACCACTGAATCTGTCCTCTGCTCTTCCATCCTGGTCTGGTACCCTGGCTTCTCCACCAGCGATAGACAAAAACTTCAGAGGGTCATCAGATCAACGGAGAGTATCATCGGAAAAGCTCTTCCTGTGCTCAACCTTCTCTACAACTCTAGACTGCACTCTAGAGTGCTGAGGATTGTGATTGTGTCAGCTCCGATTAGGCTGGAGGTTTTGGGCTATCTCCACCAGGACTGCAGGACACAGGAACTCTTTTTTACCCTCTGCCATCAACATCTTGAATTCCTTCCACGTCCTCCCCCACCAGTGGAGGGGGTCCCTTAGGTTCATGGACTAGTTGCTAATAATCTGTCTGTGAGTCTGCAACTGCACTGTACTACCACTAAGTCACTGACTCTTTAGTGTCTAGTCTCCACAGACTGTTATTGTATTGTATATTGTATATATGGTGTGCTGAGCTATGCATGTGCCAAACCCAATTCCGGGCATGACCTAGTCGTGCTTGGCAAAATAAATTATTCTGATTCTGATTGATGGTCCTTTTACCTATGTCTGCTCAGTAGTCACCTAATACTATACTCCTTTGCCTATAGCCACCATAATGTTCTAGGTGGTGTTCTTCCTATTTTTTCCTTGTTCTTCTCCTAATTTCTCAAGATTCCTTGTGTCCAGTTTATGGTCTGTCAGCATCCAGCCTTTCCATTCTATGTCTGCTTTGTGGCTGAACTACTTTATATACAGTTCACATAAAGCAGACTAGGGTTTTCACACTGAAGTTGTAAGGGATCGTTCCTCTTGGCCGCAGTATGGTCTGAGGCGGCGACAGAGGTAGAGTCAGCTGACACTTAGTTAGGGGTTTATGTAATAAATAATAATATATGATGCTGACCCTGGCTGGGATTGAACCCTGGTTTCTCACATCAGAGGCAGTGCTCTAAACCACTATGCTATAGCTGACTCAGTCAGGATGTTTTACTGGTTACTATTGGTTACTCAGCTGACATGCATTGCCACCCGTATCAGCTGATCTCTCTCTCAGTGGATATTTAAACAAGATTTATACCTGCGTGTGATTGGCTGTTGTGTGCATGTGGCTGGCCACTGATTGGATGCTGTCAGTATTTAAACCTTGCTGTGACACTTGCATCTTGACTGTGATAGCTTCTAGCTTGCTGGTTGCTGGGTGTGCTGTTACCTGCTGTTTATATTGGATTATCTGGACTTTGACCTCGGCTTTGATTACTGGACCTCCCTTGTCTGCTGCCTGAACTGACCTCTTGCCTAGAATATCGTGACAACCCTTGCTGCCTAGTTTTGATTTCAGAAACATTCTTTGACTACTCTCTGCCTTGCCCTCCGGTAGTGTGATATTTCTGCTTACCCGTGTATGACCCTGGACTGTCGCTGGACTTTGTTATTATGTTTCCTTGTTTGGCCTGGAAGTTTATTCACTCACCCTGCATTCAGCTCCAATGCTTTGCACACTAAAGGCCAGGGTGTAACCGAAGTCAGGTAGGTGTTGCTTCCTCACCTCCTGTTCAAGCGGGGATGGGCCACATAGGGTAAAGCGTGGAGTTAGATTGGGGCAATAGAGCTGATTCATGGGTGGATATCCCTACAGGCCTAACAGAAGGAATTTAAGCATAGGCACCAGGAAGGTCAGTGTACTTGTCTTGGTGTTTTGTGTTGGTACAAAAGTTTACTGGAATAAATAAAATATACAGGTACAACATTTTTTTGTAGAAAGAATATCGGAATACTTATCACTGAAGAAAATAATTTTTAAATGACATATTTGTTTAGTCTCCATGCACACCATCATTTTTCTACTGCCTGAAATAGCCATTTGTCATTGTTCCGTATGACTAACTGGTGTGTGTACAGGTATCTCCCAACACTGGCAGGTGGTGATTGCCCATGCTGGAAGAACCATGTCCATCTGCTATTGTGGTTCACCTTACATCTTGCATACATATTACTCCATGATAGGCAGAGGGCCGAGCAGTGAGCTTGTATGGTATTACTAGCAAACTATCACTTGAAACAAGGAAATCTTTATTAAGACGTTTTGACCTTTGGTAGGAATTTTTCCTGCACATGATTGGATGTTGAACATGACCACAGTAAAACTTCACTGCACATTTTGTTTACCAAAGAGCCCATTTGAGTTTATGACGCTATGTTGTGTCCCTCCTATACAATTCTTATGTGGTTTTGCTTTCATAGATTAATCACATTCTTCCCATGCAGCAAAAAATGAAGTTTCATCCTAGCTTCTCTCAATAAACACATGATAATGAGAATTAACACATTCTGAACTTACTGTCATTAACGCCTTAACGCCACATCTGGGGGCCATGGAGATATGACACAAGAACAGATTGCTGTGAGAAGATCTGATATAACAAAAGTGTCAGAGGAGGTGAGAGAGATATAAATTGCACAGGATAACAAGAGGCACTTTTTCTGTCTCACTTCATCTTTCTTATAGACGTTATTCCCAGTTGTAATTTGGAATTGCAGATTCATACTTTAAACAGCTGGTGCTTCTAGAAAGGGCTCCCACAGATCATGTCTCAGAGTCCCTTAGTACAAATGAACCTATTAAAAATGCAAAGCTGGAAGTTGGTATTAAAAGGCTTTTTTTCTGGAATGCATTACGTGGTTTATGTAACCTGTGTCATCCTGCATGCATTGTGTGTACTGTATAGGACCTTTAAGAGCTTCCACTGCTTTTAGCTATGTTTTCATCTATTAAAGTGTAAATATACATACCTGTGAATCTGTCTATTGTGGGATCTCTGCTTCAATTTATACTTGACTAATGTTTCCATTTGCTCTTTTGTAAAGATGTATGGTTGAACTGAACACAAACACATACTGTAGTATATAGCTCTTTTTCATAGATAACTACAAGTTGGTTTTTTAACTCTTCCTATACTGGAAAACAGATAGGGACTTCAATGTATTACTAGGGCTAGTATTATATGTTTCTACGTTTATATTATCATGTCACTGCAGGTACACTTTGAGGATCTGTTGCACAAAAAAGAAGTAAAGAACAAGAGCAGCGATACATATTAATGAGACAAATTACTGTATTTTTGGGACTATAAGACTCACTTTTTCTCCCCCAAAATTGGGGGAGAAAAGTCACTGCGTCTTATAATCCAAATGGAGAGCGTTCCTGACTTGTGACTCCCTGTACTGTGTCCATGCAGAGGAGGACACAGGGGGACTAGAGTTGGGCCGAACCTCCGATTTTAGGTTCGCGAACGTGGTTCGCGAACTTCCGCGGAAGGTTCGGTTCGCGTTAAAGTTCGCGAACCGCAATAGACTTCAATGGGGATGCGAACTTTGAAAAAAAAAAATAATTGTGCTGCCCACAAAAGTGATGGAAAAGATGTTTCAAGGGGTCTAACACCTGGAGGGGGGCATGGCGGAGTGGGATACATGCCAAAAGTCCCGGGGAAAAATCTGGATTTGACGCAAAGCAGCGTTTTAAGGGCAGAAATCACATTGAATGCTAAATGACAGGCCTAAAGTGCTTTCAAACATCTTGCATGTGTATACATCAATCAGGGAGTGTAATTAAGGTACTGCTTCACACTGACACACCAAACTCACCGTGTAACGCACCGCAAACAGCTGTTTGTGTAGTGACGGCCGTGCTGGACTGGTGCGCACCATGGCGAGAGTGCAGGTTTTGGTGGCTTTACAGCCCATATGGTCGCCTGGCTGATGTAGCTGAATGACAGAACAGTGACTGTCCAGCTGATCAAATTTGGTCTGACCACAATGAGGCAACGACCTTATTATCGTGGGTGTGCCCCCCGAGACACTCATCTAGGCGCCGGTCATTGCTTCATTGTGATACGCAAGCCCCTTCACCACGGCAAGGTAATGATCACGAAGGGGAATGGGCGCATGTACATGCCTTTTCTTTTGTTGTTGCAGCTGCCCGCAGTGCAGCCAGAAAAATTAGGCAGGCATGTACACGCACCAGAAAAATTATTACAGCGGCCGCTGCTAGCAGCGGCCTAAAAAATTCAGCAATCCACCTGGAGTCCCGGACCCTGTTGGTGGTGGCGGAGAAGGTAGTCAAGCGGCCTGCAGGCAGACATGCTGTGTGGAGGGACTGGGAGCGACTTAGTCTTCTTGGGGCAGGCCAGGCAGCCAGTCACATGGCGTGCAGGCAGAGATGCTGTGTGTGCGGGGACTGACTTAGTCTTGGGGCGGGCAGCAGCCCTCCGGGATCCATGCCTCATTCATTTTGATAAAGGTGAGGTACTTAACACTTTTGTGACTTAGGCGGGTCCACTGAACAGAACAGGTATGCAGTGGCGGGTCCACTGAACAGAACAGGTATGCAGTGGCGGGTTCACTAAACAGAACAGGTATACAGTGGCGGGTTCACTAAACAGAACAGGTATACAGTGGCGGGTTCACAGAACAGGTATGCAGTGGCGGGTTCACTGAACACAACAGGTATGCAGTGGAGGGGTCACTTAACAGGTATACAGTGGCGGGTCCACTGAACAGAACAGGTATGCAGTGGCGGGTTCACTGAACAGGTATGCAGTGGTGGGTTCACAGAACAGGTATGCAGTGGTGGGTTCACAGCACAGGTATGCAGTGGTGGGTTCAATGAACAGGTATACAGTGGCGGGTCCACTGAACAGAACAGGTATGCAGTGGCAGGTTCACTGAACAGGTATGCAGTGGTGGGTTCACAGCACAGGTATGCAGTGGTGGGTTCACAGCACAGGTATGCAGTGGTGGGTTCACAGCACAGGTATGCAGTGGTGGGTTCACAGCACAGGTATGCAGTGGTGGGTTCACAGAACAGGTATGCAGCCAGACAGGAACAAGTTAAGCCTAACTAATCTTTCCCTGAGAGACAGTCTGCAGCAGCTCGCCCTACTCTCACTAACGCAGGTAGCACACGAGTGACCATAATGGCCGCCACTGCCTGCCTTATATAAGGGGGGGTGGGGCTCCAGGGGCTAGTGTAGCCTAATTGGCTACACTGGGCCTGCTGACTGTGATGTAGAGGGTCAAAGTTGACCCTCCATGTGCATTATGGGGCGAACCGAACTTCCGCAAAGGTTCGCCTGCGGGACGCGAATGCGAACCACGGAAGTTCGCATGAAACCGTTTGCAGGCGAACCGTTCGGCCCAACTCTAAGGGGGACACAAAGGGGCATGGAGGAGAACACAAGGGAGACACAAAGGGGCATTAAGGAGACACAAGTAGGACAGAGGCAGGCACATGGGGGATACAGGTGGACACAAGAGGTACAAAGGGGCATGAGGTACAAGGGGGGCATAATGCACAAGATGCCCCTTCACCATGGATGCACCAGGTTTAGTATATATATTTTTCCACTGGTTTTTGTCCTCTAAACCTAGGTGTGTCTTATGGCCAGGAGAGTCTTATAGTCCGAAAAATATGGTAATTTTGACACTGGAGCCTCAATCAGCATCTCAGGTTCCCAGGCTAAAACATAATGCTATATATCATCTTCTATTTGAAATAAAAAAAAATGAATAAATACAAATCACATGTCCACTGGCTTGGAAGTTTAGGGGGAATAAAAAAAAAGGAAAATGTATATAAAAATAAATAAATATTTATTAAAAAATGAATAAACAAGGCAGGAGGGATCAGACCCCACCAACAGAAAGCTCTGTTGGTGGGGAGAAAAGGGGGTGGGAATCACTTGTGTGCTGAGTTGTGCGGCCCTGCAGTGAGCCCTTAAAGCTGCACTGGCCTATTTTGTTAAAAATGGCCTGGTCACTAGGGGGGTTTAACACTGCGGTCATTAAGTGGTTAAGGAGGAAGGTGTGGCTAACTGTAAATCTATTATAACTTCTGCTGCCAGTGCTGAAAATGCAGATTGTATTTCCCCCTTCAGGTACACTTTAACAGCCTAGAGGTGGCCATACCTTTGACAGATGGCCACCAGATTCAGCCATCTGAAATATTTACAATGATTTCAGCATCAAATCTATTGGAAAACAGTGCAGCTGCCTCCACCTGCCGGGCCTCACAGGTTTCCCTCATCTATGTATACCCCCGGCCCGTGCAGAGTGTTGCAGGATCATCTGTCTGCCATCACACCTCCTCCTATGTCCCACATCTTTCCCCATGGCCGCCAGGGGCACCGGTACCCCGTGACCCACATTTTACATGAGTGAAAACCAGCCGAGAGGCTATCAGTCATCAGGAAACCGAACACTGCTACTGCCACATACCCGACCAAACCCTTTCAAGAGAGACTTTTCCAGCATGCCGGACCGATCATTTTCATTAATTCAGCCAGAAATCGATCACAATCGGTGGCCACATTACTGCAACAATCTCTGGCAGATCCAATCTTCGCGATCAAATTTGTCGGATATCTACTGTATGCTGTAAATCAAATCATGTATGGACAACATTAGAAAAGAGGGTCAGGCAGTTCCAGCATTATGGTCTGCACACAGTTTAGCATAATTAGAAAAAACAGAATGGATAAAATAGTTCATTTTGTAACGCAGACAGAAATCACATTTTAAATACGAAGTTATATTTAGTTGCAATTGAATTTACAATTCTTCTCAAAATTAAAAAATAAGAGGAAAAGAAGAACAAATATGAAAACAAAAGACTAACAAAAGAAGAAAAACATGGGGAATAAACAAAAAAAAGCCAACAAAAAAATACAAAGGAAGATGGAAGAGTACTGGAAAAAACAGTAGTGTAGAAATCAGAATGTAGACAGATATACACAGAACAATACAAATTAATACAGATGAAAATATTTTTCAATAAAATAGATTATATAAAAGTTAAAGCTCATCCACTAGATTTCATCACTGACTGGAGTAAGAAAATAAATGAAAAATTACTTTTTTTCAAAATCGCTTCTCTCTGCCTTCAAGAGCCATTCACAAGGCATTATTATTATTATTATTTATTGTATTTATAAAGCGCCAACATATTACGCAGCGCTGAACATTAATTTAGGTTACAGACAATATTTAGGGGTGACATACAGCAATATGACAATACAGGAATAATAGAAAACCAGATCACACAGCACAGTATGAGTACAAGGTAATGCTTAGTCAGTCACTGGATTGAGCATGGAGATTAGGCAAGTTAGGTTCACTCAGATCCATAGCATGGGTTCACAGTAATGGAGGTGCATGATCAGGTAGGACACACAAGGAGGAGGACCCTGCCCAAAGGCTTACAATCTAGAGGTAGAGGTAAGGACACAAACGGTAGGGGACCAGAGTTCAGCTGTAGGTTTAGAGCACTTGTGAGGGGTAGTAGGCCAGAGTGAAAAGGTGAGTTTTGAGGGCTTTCTTGAAGATGTTGAAGGAGGGGGCTGCCCTAATGGGTGGAGGTAGGGAGTTCCATAGTGTTGGAGCAGCTCTTGAGAAGTCCTGGAGGCGTGCATAGGACTGGGTGATGCGGGGGGCGGTTAGGCGAAGTTCATTGGAAGAGCGGAGTGAGCGGCTAGGTGTGTACCTCTGAGTAAGATCGGAAATGTAGGTTGGACAGGTTTTGTGGACAGATTTGTAGGTCAGACACAGTATCTTGAATTTGATTCTGGACTGGATAGGAAGCCAGTGGAGGGATTCTAGGAGGGGATCTGCCGTGGTGGAGCGATGGGAGCAGTGGATAATTCTGGCTGCCGCATTCATGATGGACTGCAGTGGGGCTGTTCGGGTCATAGGGAGACCAGACAGCAGGGCATTGCAGTAGTCAAGGCGGGAAATTATGAGGGCATGGATGAGGAGTTTGGTGGTGGCAGAGGTCAGGAAAGGGCGAATCTTACAGATGTTACGAAGGTGGAAGTTGGAGGACTTTGTGAGGATTTGGATGTGGGAAGTGAAGGAGAGTGCGGAGTCCAGGGTGACACCCAGACAGCGGGCTTGAGAGGTAGGGCGAATGGTAGTGTGGTTAACAGTGACATGCACATCTGGGAGGTTCGTGGATGGCCGGGGTGGGAAGATCATAAATTCCGTTTTGTCTAGATTTAGTTTCAGGAAGTGCAGGGAAGTGCGAGTGTGACTGTGGAGGGGGCGGAGACGGACGAGTGTAGCTACTCCATCCAAGTCATCTCTGCACTGGCTGCAGATGCAGAGACAGACCACACAGGCACATAGGGTGGAGGAGGCATGAAGGTACATATTTCCCTCTGCTCACAGTGGTAAGGGCGCTCAGCGTGTCTGCCGGGGTTTTTTTTTTTTCCTTTTAACTTTGTTTCTGCACAGACGTCTGTGTGACGTCATGAGCCGGCACCAGCTGCTGCGCTGTACCAGGATGAAGTGAAGCACTTCAAGCCAGCCCTGTGAAGCCACTGATGCTGGGAAAGGGGATTCCGGAGGGGAATGTATGGGCAACGGTATGTGAATCTGCAGCTTACAGCTTCTGTGTAACTGCAAGTGTATGTGTGAAAGCAGCCCCCCTGCGCCCCTCCCCCACCCTCCCCTGTGCTCACCAAGATCAGAGCATGGAGACAGGCTATATGGCCATTCAGCCTTCTATAAAACTTCTCCCTACCCCCCTCCACTCCTGGGAGAACTGATAAGGACCTGCTGGTGCTTGCAGGGATGAGACTTCAAGGTCCTAATGCTGTCTTGTTAAAGTGAAGTTGCCCATACATCTGGCGATGGTGGGCAGCTTTGACCCAGAGACAGATCTCTCTCAAATCAAACCTGATTAGAGAGAGATCTGTCGCCTACCCATACACCACAGGCCGATTCACAATTGATTGCCCCCTGTCACAGGAGCCAGGAGTGGTCAGACCGCAAATTGCTTTCCAATCGGTTTCAGCACACAGACCATGCAAGCTTTGGTCGCGATCTTTGCGCAGAAACCGACAGAAATTTGGGCAGCAGCTCGACCAGAAGGGAGCCTGTGGGGTTACGGAAATACAACTTACACACTATTTCAGGGTATATCTGCCACCACCACTGGTATGGGCCAGTGGACCCTACCGAACTGACTGACTGATCCTGCAAATAAAACGGTTAAAACACACTCTATTCTGTCTAGATATCAACAATAGTAGTAGCGTCTCTCCAGAGACCTGGGATCAGTTCCTGTGTATGGCTGAAAAGCAGGGTAGCGGAACAGTGAATGACTTTAATAAAGTCTTTTATTCACGGCAATATAAATAATTAATATATACAGTCAATTATTAAAATCAACAATTATTGAAACATTAATAGCCAGTATGAAAAATAAAAGAAAGAGAGAAAAAATACTTAGTTCCTGGAAAGATGTCCTTTAGTGGGAAAAATCAAAGTTCCTTTGTTTCAGCTCAATTTAAAATCCAAGCAAAATGGAAAATGTCCTTTGTTTTAGTTCAGACAAGATGGCCGATCAAGATGGCCGCTAGCCATGTGTCCTTTGGCTAGCACGAGACAGCTCTCATATAGATGGAATGTGGACTGACTAGCCCGGGCAGCTCATCTACTTTTAATGGAGCTGCTTTCAGAGGCGGGCTTCCAGAGTCGGCCCCCGGGCCGGACTATGGTAATCACATCTGGTCAGGGGCTTTCACAAGCCCCATAACCCTGACATTTCTCTAGACCGACCTATGCGGCTGGCACACAAATAATAATTACATATTCTCGATCCCCAGAACCTACCGATTAATATGATACCCTGGATGCAGGTGTTAGGGCGTAAGGTTACCGAGGGGTCCATAACTCCTTAACCGAACGATGTATGATCATGATTTGTATACCGAGACGTTGGTCCAATTTCAACGAATCTGAATACACTCCTCCCACCTCTTGGTGATACTCAGTTTTCCGTTAATAAGCAGAAATCATAAGTCACATGCATCACCATTTTAAACCATGGAGACGGTTTGGCTGGGTAGTCTGATCTCCTGCTGTGAGCTCATCCTGTTTTTTCCCAAAAGGCAGAGTGAGCTCTTTTCTGGCTCCTGGGGAAGCCTTCTGTAGCTGAACAAACTTTTGGTGTTTTACCCCTCTGGCTAATTACCATCTAAGCGTGAGATCAGCTAGGTGTCACCTGGTTCCCAGAACAGAAAAGGGAATTAATGCCTCCATGTTATTCTGCCTTCCACAGGGAATAGGTCCAAGCTAATTAACACCTCCCCCCAGGCTTTTAGGGCCTTTTTCCACTAGCCTGCGATTTGCGATTTTCTTCTGACTGCAAATCGCAAGGTACATTAAAATAATGGAAACTGCAGCAGCAATTTCCATTAGTGCGATCCGATTGCGATGCGATTTTGGTCAAAGCGCAATCGTAGTCCTGCCGCATTTTGTATGTGATTGAGCTGGACTATAATGAGTATAGTAGCTCAATCGCAATTGCATGGTGGAAATTGAAACGCGATTGCGATCGCGATTTCATAGTGGAAAAGAGCCCTTACAGGGATTCTCTCAGCGAAGACAAATCCCCCAGCTGTTCCTAGTCAGAGGGAGACTACACATCACATCTTGGTTTAACGATTTGTGTCGCAAACCGACCACAATTGTGTTTTGGTCGACTGGGCATCGCCCGGCGTCACACCCCCCTAGTGTATAAATGTGCCCCCTGTATGTGCATTTATACATTATCTGTCCTTTTTCGCCCACTGTGTATTGGCCATATGTCTTCCGTTTTCTGCTCCTCCATTTGGGCTTCACACTCTGCAGGAGTTTAGTGCGTGGCGCACGTGACGTCACCCACATGCTATACGCCGCCGGTGTGAGGCGCAAATAGAAGAGGATAAAGCTAAAGACGGATGGGCAGTGTGCGGTGGGCAACATAAGACAGGTAAAGTAAAAATACACATAGGAGCACGTTGGAGGGGAACAGCGCCGGGAGTTTGTTCGCTTGTCCTGATATCGTACACCATTACCACCGAACACCCGATCAAACACGTGGGGACGGACATCTCGTAGCATGTCTGATCCATACATGCATCATCAATCAGGCTTGCACTTGGCTGCACCAATTTTCATCTGATTTGATAATAATTATCGAATAGGTTGGTCGATCAGCCACCAAGTCAAGAAATGTATGGCCACCTTAATGAGATACTTAAAAAGATACTTAAGCCTAAAGAAAAAAAATCAGTTTTACTCACCTGGGGCTTCCACCAGCCCCCTGCAGTAGTCCTGTGCCCTTGCACTCATTCGTGGATCCTCCTAGTGAAAGAAAGGAAAATAAATATAAATGACTGAACTGGGGTTTCATCCAGCCACCTGTAGTCCTTCAGGTCCCTCGCTGTCCTCTCAGTCTGCTCCATTATGTGCTCCTCCAAAATCTCGCTGGCTGGGCTACTGCACATGTGCTGTCCCAACAGCGTGCCTCCCCAATCCTGCATTCATGGCCCGGAGCATTCTGTACATGCACAGTTGAGAGATTTATGAACTGCACAGAACTTTGCCATCCATGCCACAATCGAGGAGGTGCGTGAGGGAAAAGCACATGGCGTGACAGCTGCACCACAGAATGGACCTGGTGGACAGCAAGGCACCTGAAGGACTACAGGGGGCTGGAAAACACCCTAGGTAAATAAAATTTAACTTCTTTCTTTAAGTTAATTACTAATGTAATCCTACCATAGCCACAGTGATACCATGATTTTATTGTATATAAATATAGCTCTGACATCTCCTGCACTACTTTACAGAGTACATAGTCATGTCACTGACTGTCCTCACTAGGAACTCAGAATCTAACGGTGGCCATATAATTTGCAGAACAATCGTTTATGAAAGATTCTTCGTATGAATGATCGGAAATGATTGTTTGGGACCAGTAATGGACAACAATCTCCTAACTAATCTCATCAACGTGACGAGTATTTCTGAACATTCAAACGAAGAATCGCTCATAAACAATTGTTCAGCAAATTTTATCATTAGTGGCCACCTTAATACCTACTATAGTCATAGTCTGTCTTACCATGTTATTATTATTATGTATTTATATAGCAGTGACATCTTCTGCGCCACTTTACAGAGTACATAGTCGTGTCACTGACTGTACTCAGAGGAGCTCACAATCTAATCCTGTCATAGTCTAATGTCCAACCATATTATTATGTATTTATTTAGCACTGACATCTTCTGCAGCACTTTACGAAGTACATAGTCATGTCACTGGCTGTCCTCAGAGAAGCTCACAATCTAATCCCACCATAGTCATAATCTTATATCTTTACCATATTGTTATTTATTTTTATTATTATTATATTTACAATATATAGCACTGACATCTTCTGCAGCACTTTACAGAGTACATAGTCACTGTCCTCAGAGGAGCTCACAATCTAATTTCTGTCATTGTTATAGCTCCACCCAAGCCACGCCCACATTCTGGTGCGTGGCAACGCCAGTTTTTTGTGCAGTGCAGGACTGTCCGGAGGCGGGGGGGGGGGCGCAAAAACTGTCTTTGTCCCCGGGCGCTGAAAACCCTAGCTACACCTCTGAGAGGATTCAAAGGATTCCACTGTTATGGTGAAGTTGCTGATACTCATTCACAAGGTATCAATACTTAAATATCATTTGTCATCTATGTATAATTGGTTTTTCATTCTTAGCCTCAGACATCATGTGACAGGATCAAGGTTCGTAGAGTGTTCACAGTAACTTTTATTCTTCTCGATGACAGAATCTTGTCAGCTACTGGCCAAATCCACACACCCCTATGTAATTCCAGCAGTACATTAAACAGTTTAAAAACAAGTGAAAAATTCTTGATTACATTACACATAGAATGGGATCTGCCCATGAGTTAGTCAAGACATTATGCAGGTTCCACTATGAAGCACAGAGCTGTGTACTGTTTTTTCCTTTTTGTTGTCTGGCAAGCTTGCTGGAACTTTTTTTTTTGCAGTTAATTGCATTTAAGCCCTTATGCCTCTGTATTCAATAAACACCTTTGGTCTGTTGTCTTACTGCCTTGTAAAACCTAAGCTGATTTAAAAAATGCTGTGTCCAACTGCGTTTATTTATTGCTTTTTGCAAAAGAGGAAAAGATGTGAGTGTGTGTAAGGACTTATTCACACTGAAACCACTGAAAAAAGGTTAGCACTGACTTGCTATTTTGCAGAAGTTGCTTGGTGCTGACTGGCACTTTTAGCAGGTAATGGCTGATGCTTTTAGCAGGCACTGGCTGGTGCTGACGGGACCTTACTAGTGCATATAGTAGTTACTGACTGCTGATTTTAGCAGGTGTTAAATGGCATTGACTGGAGCTGCCACTACTAGTGATTTTAATGCCACTTACAGGCATTTTCTATTGATTCCTATGAAGGTTAAATCACTAGATTATATTTTAGAAAATCCATCCAGTGCCAAGCTTGTAGTGTGGGAACTGACCTCCTTAAGAACAATGGTCTTAACACTGTCTCAACTTTTGCCAGAGCTGTAAAGCACCACTCAATGTTGGGAAGCATGTGCTGCAAGAACTAGCCCTAAGAAGTTGGGAGGATGAACTGCACACTTGTCGGCAACTGCACACTTGTCGGCAACTGCACACTTGACAACCGGCTACAAGTCATTTGACACACAGTGGACATGCTTAGATGTGATCCATTAAGAGGTTCCATCTCCTTTGCCCGTGCTGAACGCTAGCAAATGTGTCATGGCCAAAGCATAGGAGCAGTTGACAGGTGGTAAATTCGGTATTAGTTGAAAAAGGCTCCAGGGCCGTCTGTGTACAAAAGGGTCCAACAAAGACTTCAATGTTATAAACGGTGAAAAGAGGATAATTTAAAAATACCGCAAGGGGCGCAGAGATCTCCCCAATTGATTTTAGCGGCTGTACAGAAATCATGGAGCACAAAGTATTCAATTGGCGCCCGTTATAATAGCAGCTACAATTTGTAGCAGCTTTTTGTAGCTGTTTTTTTATGTGTAGCCGCTTTTCTAGCCACTATTTACCTGTTTATCAGAGCAGTATGGAAGAATAGATTGCTCTGTGCCCATAGAACACGCCTCATTCACCCTTCTGGCGCACCCTTGTATCCTATGTACCTCCTTCTCTGCCTCTCAGATCTCGCACATGTGTGCCTGTGGCACTTCACTACAGTCCCCAGCAGCGAGATCTGAGAGGCGGTAACAGGATAGGGCGTATTACCCGGCAACAATGATACCCGGCATATAAGACGACCCCTGACTTTTCAGAAGATTTCCAAGGGTTAAAAAGTAGTCTTATATGCCAGAATATACAGTAACTATGTATATTAAATGGAATTCTACATCCTGGCATGATAAAATATGATGTCACTTAAATGTCCCTAAATGTAGTCTGCACAGAAGGAATAGAAGCTGACCATAAGTATATTCTTCCGACCATAATCTTACCACAATCCAACAAGTAGAGTTTGTACCACAGAATATCTCATTACCAGTCCAGAAGGAGGTGGCAGAGTAAGCTGCTGTGAAGAGAATGCCAAGGTAAGCCATCTGTCATCCATTTTACTCCACAATAATTCAGATACCGTAAATATGCACAAAAGCTTTGCTAACTATATACAATTTCTTAAGAATCCAGTAACAACAAAAATATGTAAACATTGATGCATTTTGTCTGTTTTCTTTAAGGTCTTATAAACAATAAAAACATGAACTTCATCTGTAGCACTGCCTAGCCAGGCCTGAGTTCTGTTATGTGACAAAATGTGATGTAAGCACAATGGGTTTGCTATGTGTTAAGGTAAACTAAGACCGTTTTAAAAAAAAAAACTGTTTGGGAATGTGAACATAGTGATGGCAATATTGCCATAGAAAAGACGTATTTCCTGTTTAGGTGATTGATGCAGCACAGGGACTTATGACACCCCCCACATCCATTACATCCATGCCCTAATAAAGAAGTATACTTCCTTATATGGATATGTTGATGTTGCATACCCCATGATTCCCTGTATTGTTGAGAATCAATTATAGATTGTAATCTCGCAAGGGCAGGACTCTCTTACCTTTTGTGTCTTGGAATATGCTATACATTTTATTCATCATGTTACTTGTTCACTGTAATTACCAATGCTGTATTTTGTATCAATTCTGTATTTTGTACCAACTCTATATTTTATAGATTTGTGTATACCATTGTCTGCATTATTATGTACCCCATATTTGTTTCTTATTTTGTACAGCTCCACAGAATATGTTGGCGCTTTATAAATCAATAATAATAATAATAATAATTGAATCCCTACTTCACTAACCAACTGGGGATCTGAGAGTAAACTACTCCTTAACTACTATTATTTCTATATTCTGATTATTAAATTAAAAACTTAAAGAGGAGCAGTCAGCCATAGTATCTCAGAAAAAGCACACATATCTAAGTAGATAAATACTTGCTCTACATACATAACATATGTATTGCACTCTCCACGTTTTGATTTTAGTGATTTTTCTATAGTAAAAAAAAAAGAAAACCCTTCTTAAGATTCTCCATTTTAACTGTGTCTATCTTGAAGCTAATCCTGATGTAATTTCCTCCCTTACTCTCCTCTACCTGATTGTGTCTGCCCTCATTCCAGTCTTCAGGCACTCCCACCCTGCTCTGCAATAAACAGTGCATTGTCTCAGCATGAGAAATATTGGCCAATCAGAGAGGAACAGAGGTGTGGCGGGGGAAAGAGGCTTCAGCCAATCAGGTTGCATTAGTTAAGTCTGAGAGGAAAGTAAAGAAGCAAAAAAAGACAACCCGGCACGCCCTGCAACTTCTTTTTGGATTGCCTGGTTAGTATCCATATTACTTGTTTACCAGATAAAAAGAAAATAATTGATTTTTGATTTTATACCCGACAGTTACACTTTAAAGAGATAAGATCTACAATGATTGATGGGTTAATGATTATGCGACAAACAATTTAGAGAGTACACTAAGACTCTCGCAGCTTAATGTACTTACATAAACACACATTAAAGTCAGCCTAGTCAGATGGCTAGTCAGAATGTTTATAGGTTTTGAGAGAAACCATTGCATGCAGGAATAACAATGCAAGGATAGTTACATAGTTATTTGGGTTGAAAAAAGACATACGTCCATCGAGTTCAACCAGAGTAGGGATAGGAAGGACACAAACATTTCATGCAGGTACCATTGCTCCTCCTGTATTGTGGCAGGCACTTTTGTCCCTTCTCCCCTCTCCTTAATCACTTGGTTGTTGATTAAGTGATGTGTATGAGCTCATGGTCAGGACTATTCACCCAAGAGTCAGGACTATTCACCCATAACTATGGGCCACAGTTAGTGCCTGCAAATGCATTTTTGATAGAAAGCAAATACAATTTTATTGAATGAAAACAAATATTTAATTCTTGATAAAATGCAACATTATTTTTTAGAGAACAGACATAAGTAGTGTTTAGACATGGCAAAAACATACACTATCTCACAAAAGTGAGTATACCTCTGATATATTTTATTAAATCTTTTTATGAGACAACATTGAAGATATGACACTTTGATACAACATAAAGTAGTCAGTGTACAGCTTGTATAACAGCAACCCTTATGCTAGGTACAGATGGTGCAACTTCCCGTCAGATCGAAGGGCTGCTCCAATTATTTACGACTTGTCTGATCTCATCTCGATCAACAACAGGATCGATTTTGAGAAGTAATGATCTGACAATGAATCCACTTGTCAATCGGGAGCAGTTTGGACATGTACACATGATTCAACTTTGTGTCACATTACCCATCGATCTGACAGGAAATGACATCATGTGTACCTAAACAGCACTGACATATTGTACGCTGCTTTACAGAGTATATAGTCATATTTATTTGTCTTACAATCTAATCCCTACTATAATTATAGTGAATGTGAATTTTTGCACCAAATTCTAAGACCAATATGTAGGGAGACTAATTAATCTATTGGTAATGTGCTTTTGGATTTGCACTACAATTCAGCAATGCAAGCTGCTTAAAAGTATGTGGACATAATTGGATTGATGAGGGGTACACATGTTTGCCTTGTTGTCTTTCATTACAAAACTGCCAGCAAATCACTTCCAGAATGTGTATATGAGTCTCAAAGAGAAGATAGGTGTGTATAAGTGTATCAAGGAGAATGGCTAAAACATATATAAAATTACTGCCTACAGTGGGGCGCATGCGCGGCGCGCTGAGAGGAGGACGCACCTAGATGTAGCTCCAGCCGAACGGAGTTATTAATGCCGCTTACCGGGGATTAGAAGCCTCTATATTGCTACATTTTCTATAGCATCCCCGAGAGAAACTATCTGTGCATGCCACCGAAGCGCCGGCAACCCGTTATTCCGAAGCAGAAGCTGGTACGAGACTATTTCCTCCGCACACGAGACTCAACCATGCAGTCTCAAGATGGCCGCGGCTCCCCCACTGGCTCACAAGGATCCGTAGCAGACTCGGGCCCAGACTGGACAACATCCAGGACAGAGAGACATCGAGGCCTCACAAAACAGGACCTTGAAGACAGTCTGGACAACATGTACACGAGACTGGCCAGTAAGTTTCAGTCAGAACTGCATAAACTTGAATCGTCATCGACACATGAGATTACTATGCTGGGGGAACGTACGGACCGGCTTGAATCAAAACATGACGCACTTCTAAAAGCCCACAACGAGCTACAAGAAGAACATGAGCTTACGAAAGAAACGGTCACGGCCTTGCAATCTCAAGCGGAGGATCTAGACAACCGAAACCGCCGTAACAACTTACGGGTAAGGGGACTACCTGAAACATATACAGAGCTAGAAAAGCATGTTTCCGCTATATTCCTATCACTGGTGCCTGACGCACAAGATGGAGCTTTTACCTGTGATAGAATTCATAGAGCACTAAGAACGCAACCAGGACCGGAACAACCACCAAGGGACATAGTTTTATGTCTGAAGGACTTTCTTATCAAAGAGAGGATCCTAAAAGAATCGAGAGAGGCAACCTCACTGGAATATGAAAGCCACCGAATCTCCATATATCAAGATATTTCCCCAGTGACGCTGGAAAAAAGAAGAAAGATGAAGGACATTACAGCAGTCCTGCAAAAAGCAAATATAAAATACAGATGGGGCTTTCCATTTCGCTTGGTAGTACAACAAAATGGGGTTATCTATTCTGCTATCACATCTAAAGAAGGTCACCGTCTCTTATCTAAACTGGGTCTGGAGGCGCCGACATTACCACCTACCCCAGCTAAAAGTAATAGGCGACCCCTCTCTCCAATATGGACACCACGACGATCTCAAAAGAACAAAGATCGCCGATTTTCGGGTGACTGACTTCAGACATAGGAATGGACACAAGATACACGTATAGCTCTGACGTAATGTATAGCACTTTGCACAGTTAGTTAATTATATTGCATTAATAGCGGTATGTTTCTCCAACCTCGCTCGTGCTATTTGTCTACCCCCTTCAGTTGTCAGTTTCTACTGCGACTGGAGTATTCCAGGTACATCCAGTCCTGTTTTGGACTGGACCTGGGAAGGATTATTGTTCTGATTTAAGCCAAATAGGCTTTATTCCACCAATATCTGTTATGCAGTACTGTTGGTTTCAAATATGTTTTTGTTTAGTTTTAGTTTATTTTCAGTTATGTTTTATTATGCTGCTTACTGAGATATACTGCTGTCCACCTGGAGATTTATATGCATATCTGGAGAAGGAAACCAATATAATTGGGGGGAGATGGATTGGGAGAGGGACCCCACGTGCCTTGGAGAATCTCTTTTTTGACCAGGTTATTAATAGCCCACATATGATAACGAAATGGCGTTGAAATTTATTACACACAATGTACAGGGATTTAACTCCCCTCAGAAAAGGCGAAAAGCATTTCAACAGTATAAATCATTGCAGGCTGACGTACTGTTTCTTCAGGAAACACATTTTGCACATGCGAACCCTCTGAGGCTGTTAGATAAATCTTATCAAAAAAGTTATACCACTACTTTCTCCTCAAAGGCACGGGGGGTCGCTATATTAATACACAACAGAATTCCATTTGAACTTACTCAGACCTATAAAGACCCGGACAGCCGCTATATTATAGTGAAAGGCTCACTAAGGGGGAAAGATGTCACCCTATGTAATGTGTATGCCCCCCAATCTTTACAGGCACAATTCTTTAAGGATATGTTTGCTAAGTTGGAAAGCCTTTTTTCCGGTCATCTGCTACTTGCAGGTGATTTTAACTGCGTTAGCAATACCTCAATTGACAGAAATTCATCCTCTATGCATAGTAGAACCTTTCCAAGAGTACTGAGGGGACTACACAGGACATTTCAACTGACTGATCTTTGGAGGGCCTTTCACACAGGAGATAGGAGTTATACCTATTTCTCTCATCCTCAACAATCATTTGCTAGATTGGACTATGTGATGGTCTCCCCAATTTTACTAGCTAATGCTATCGATGCGGACATCCATGTATGTGTCTGGTCAGACCATCACATGGTCTCAGGTAGCTTTGGGGGGTTTGGGGTCCCATTCTCTCCACTATCATGGCGCTTAAATGACTTACTACTGCAAAATCAGTCAAATGTTGACGAGATTCAAAATTCTTTAGAGGAATATTTCATACTTAATAATAATGGAGCAGTCTCAGCAGAGGTCTTATGGTCAGCACATAAAACAGTAATTAGGGGCAAACTGATCACTATGGCTGTTAGACGCAAAAAGGAACGACTAGCTAAGATACAACAATTATCTCGTGAATTGGATAGCTTATATCGTAAACAGAGTTCTACGGTGGACTCTGTAGTGGTGGGACAAATCAGGGAAAAAAGAATAGAGTTAGATAAATTATTATCAGAAAAAGTAGAAAAAACTTTAAAATTCACAAAAGCCAGATTTCTTTTATATGGTAACTCTGCAAGCACTATGTTTGCTCGTAAGTTGTCCCACTACTACAGACCCCCACATGTGTATAGACTACAATCAAGATCTGGTTGTCTTGAATCTCTACCAGAGAAGGTTATGGAAATTTTTAAAAATTATTATTCTAAACTTTTTGCAGAACCAGAAGAGACAAACCCATCAAAGATACAGGATTGGTTAAATTCAATTAAACTTCCCTCCTTAACCTCATCTCAATTGGAAATACTGAATGAACCAATTAAACCATCAGAAATAAGTGAAGTAATAAAATCCCTAAAATTATCGAAATCACCAGGCCCTGATGGCTTCTCAAGCATATATTATAAAAAATTCTCACCGACACTTGTTCCATATATGGTTGAGATGTTTAATAGTATCCTCAATGGTCATAAATTCCCTGATGACATGACCTTTGCCAACATGACCCTAATCCCGAAACCCAATCAAGATCATTCATTACCACAAAATTTCAGACCCATTTCACTGATTAATAATGACACAAAAATTTTTGCAAAAATTTTGCCGTCCCGACTCTCTAGAGTGATACCCCAATTAATCTCTAACCCACAAGCTGGCTTTATGCCTAATAGACAAACTATAGACAATTTCCGATTAGTTTGTAATATCCTACAGGATGTGAAACTTAAAGATAACAGATTGCTTATGCTAAGCTTAGATTTACATAAAGCTTTCGATTCGGTTTTATGGCCATATCTGTATCGAGTAATGGAGAGAATGGGACTTACAGGTAACTTTTTAAGGGGAATCCAAGCATTATATCACAATCCTAAAACAAGGATTAAGCTACCAGGTATTTTCTCAGACCAGATACAGCTGAGAAGGGGCACCAGACAAGGGTGCCCACTTTCGCCCTTGCTGTTTTCACTGGCTTTGGAACCACTATCGCTGGCAATTCAATCTAGTGAAGACATCAAGGGATATGAGATCAATGGAACTGAGTTTAAAGTAAGCTTTTATGCAGACGATTCTTTGGTGTTCTTGTCGCAACCTTTGACTTCCCTGCCCACACTTCTCCCCCTATTGGACTCATTTGGTAAAATCTCTGGATTAAGAGTCAATACAGAAAAATCCCACGCACTACCAATAAACCTCCCACATACTGTGGTAAAATTATATCAAGCCAACTTTGACTTTAAATGGAAGGAACATGAGATCTCTTACTTAGGAGTTAAAATTACTTCTAAATTTTCCTCATTAATATCAGCTAATTATGACCCTTTAGTGCTCTCAATCACTCAAACGCTGCATGAATGGTCTAAATATAAAATCTCTTGGCTTGGGAAAATCACAGCCGTAAAAATGGTTATACTGCCCAGGATCCTATATTTTTTTAGAGCAATACCCCTAACCCCCAACAGGAAACTTATCGAAAAACTGCAAAAGGTGATAGATAAATTTGTTTGGAACAATAAGAGAGCCAGATTTAAAACCTCAACCCTGTATAGAGCAACAACCCAAGGAGGAGTGGGGGTACCTCACCTGTGGTCATATTTACTGGCAGCAAGATTTTCTCAAATTATTGGCTGGTTCCGACCAGAGCTGAATATCCCATGGATCCAATTCGAAACATTATCGGTGGAGCCATACAATATTCAATCTCTGATATACCTACCAGACCATTACCAACGACAGATCTATAAATGCAATCTGGTTGTAGCAGATTCATTGCGTATCTGGTTTAGATATCATAAAAAATTTCAACTAGGCTCAAAGTTTGGCCCTAAATTACCCTTTACTGGCCACCCAGAATTCCCTCCTGCCTTTTTGGATTATAGAAATTTCCATTGGTGGATCTCTCATGGATACACCACTGCTAATAAATTCTGGTTAGGAGATAAATTTCTCCCCTTGGAAATACTTCAAATCAACAGACAGATACCTAATGCAGAGCATTTTAGATACTACCAGCTCAGACATTTTTTTGTGCGAAACTCCACTCCAGGTGGCAGACTAAATGCTACCTTTTTTGAAAATCTTTATCTCTCAGAACAACCACCAAAAGGAATGATCTCTTCTATTTATAACCATTTGAGAAGCTACGCAGAAAAATGTAAAACAAGTAGCATGGTGGCCTGGGATTCGGATTTAGCACAGAATTTAGATATAACAGAATGGAATAAAATATACTCTAACATAAAAACTGTTACAAAATATGCAGCAATCAGAGATACAGTGCTGAAAGTAGCTACGCGTTGGTATCAGGTTCCAACCAGATTGCATAAGATGTTTCCACAGGTATCTCCACAATGTTTCCGAGGATGTCAAACTGACGGCTCGATACTGCACATATTTTGGGATTGCCCGAAAGCAGTGGGAATATGTTCACAGGTGAGCTCTCTTTTAAGCAATTTATGTGAAAAACAAATTAATCTGGAGGCTACACAAGCACTATTACTAACCCCCAACACTCTAATACCGAAAGTATGGAGAAGGGTTTATTATGTACTATTATGTTCAGTGCTATGGGTTATAGCATGTTCATGGAAACAACCAGACCTTAACTTTGATAAAGTTCTCTCCAGGGTGGACAGTATTATGTTGACAGATTTTATTTTTCATACAATGTTTGGTACTATGGAGAAATTTCACTTACACTGGGACGATTGGTGGGCCCAACGAAGGAATACGCAATCTTCATAGTACAAGAAAATATAGTAGATCACTTAACTATGAACCTTTTTTTCTCAGATGGACATTACAGCGGACTATTTTTATTATAGTTCATTTAAAATTGGTTTCGTAACTTTTCATATCGTGTTTAATCTGACACATTGTAAACGCATTTGGTATGTTTATACTTTTATATCTGCTTAATAAAACTTTAGTGAAAAAAAAAAAAAATTACTGCCTACAGTAACTTTTGCCATTTGTACAAAAAGTATGTTTGTTAATCCTTGTAAACAAGCTAGCAGGTTCTCAGCCCTCTGTCAAGAATCTATGGTGTGTATGGAGGCCCCATTACATCGCTGAGAGATCCAGAGTGCTGGATTGTCTCAGCTGAACACAGGCTAAACCAATTGTTGTTCCCCTTATCCCTCCTGCTCTGTACTTTTTGAAATCAATATATAAAATAAATACCTGTCTGGCTTGCTCTTGTAGCTCCTTATGCCAACAGAGTGGGGCTGTTTAGGAGAGTGAGTCTCACATGCAGTGAGAAAGACAATAAACATGATATTAATGAAATGATAGCATTCTGTCATGATGGGTTAATAAATGAACTTGTGGGACAGCAGTAATGATACCAGACTTTTGCCCTAGATCAAGGTTGTCCCAACATTTCAGGCCAAGGGCCATATCATTGTTCTTGAGAGTGCTAGGGGCCAAATTACCAAAATGAAACACAATTTTTGCTGATTGCCATAAGGTACACTATGCCTGTGACATTGGGGTTAATTCACAAAACTTTTTTCCTGATTAATACAAGTAACCTTTCAGCACATTTACAAGCAAAATAATCACTCAAAGTAAGTTGTATCTGAATAACTTCATTTCAGTATTACTTTTCTTAACTTAATTATATATTTTTTGCTCTTTGGGAGGTTAAACATGTAACATAGATAAGGTGAAAACAGATGAAAACAGGTGAAAAACTCATATACCATATGCAGTTAGCATAGCGACAGCTGCTAATCAGTGGCTGTTACTGCTGCTGGCACAGTGGCAGCTGCTAATTGGTGGCTGCTACTGCTACAGCGGTGGCTAAAAAGCTACAGTCAAGTCAAGGGGAGGCAGAGCGGCAACACAAGGATGCCCCTGCATGTGGCACTGCAGCTACAGCCTGTGGGCCACATGGAATTAACAAATGTAGACAGCTTTGGGGGCAACCAGAAAAGCCTTGGTGGGCTGCATTTGGCCCGGGGCCGGACTTTGGACATTTACGCACAAGATGCGCATGAGTGGTAATCTCTGACAATATATAACAGTGGCAATCCAAAGTCTGTACAAAACGTAAAGTATAACTGAAGCCACCTATAAAAGAAAGACTAATGACTCATAATGACTTGCAGTGCGCATGCACAATCAAGGATGTGTGCCGCTGGGCCAGCACTTGCACAGTAGTGCATGACCTGGCTGACCTGGTGCCACATATAGGAACATTTAGAAGGTAACCGAGTGGGGATGAAGGAGAACAGCGGGAGCGTTGGGCAAGAGGACTTCTGTCTATCTATACCTGCTCCCTCCTATTTGTAGAAATGACTTTGCCTTTAGTGTCCTTAAAGTGCAATGAAACAAATGTATTTATCAGACTGCTGGATATTATCAGTTGAGTAAGTTTTCAATGTGTTATCATGAATTCTATTTCATTCCCTTACAATCATCTTGGCTTAGTAGCTTTATTTACTGCCATACTGCTGAACTGTTGGCTGGCAGGATTGACATCCCATAGACTAAGCTGGTGGATGAATGTTTTTGCAGGTCTGTGCTGTATTGAGTGAACTTAGAAAGCACATTTGTTAAATGACCTAGCTGAAGAACACTTATCGCTCCATAAAATAACCCCTGAAGAGGTCTGCAAACATCAAAATAAACTGTTTACTTTTATAACCTTTCCATGATGAGGGCAGCTATATTGTTTTCCTGCAAACATTTGGACCAGTATCTTCCACCTGATAATATGCACCATGTGTTAGCGTGTATTCCCTGATTTTGCTTTTATAGTTTACGTTACAGATGATCTCACTCTTACACAATAATCATGTGAGGCAGACCTTGGAAATTTCTGCCTAGGCAATGTTCCCTGATCTAAAATACAAAAGATTAAAAAGAAGAAACGTTCCAAATCAATTCCATATCATATAAACCCAAAGTCTAACATCACAATAGAACTTAACTTTCATGTTGCGCACATAAAAGCACACTGGTTAATTCAGAAATACAAGTGCACCAATTTGTGTGCATAAAGGCCATCCAGCTATAAATAGTATCTTACGGGGGGGGGGGGGGTGGATTCACCCAAAGATCGTCTGATGATTAATTTTTTTAAATCAGCCAATAAATGGTAACATCCTGATTCAAAACTCCTTGCTTTTACTGATGGCTAACAGGTACAACACTCTACTGCTATACCTCAGTATGCATACAGATGAGTGCACTCAGGCCATCTCAGTCTACTTTCTGCCATAACCACTTTGCATTCTGGGGTTTTTCCCTCTTTAAGATTCCTAACAATTTTGTCATTTCAGCTGTCACTATTGATACACCAATAACTTTTTTATGCCATCAAAGTGATACACATGCAGTTTTGTTCAGGATATTCCAGGCTTCCTTCGGGAAATATTTGTTTTAAAAAATTATTTAATTTTACAGGCATTTGATATGGAAAAAAATAGGCGTAAGTGCAGAAAATATTTTTTTTGTCATATTTCACCCTTCACACATTTCACGTGAAAAGTGCCACAGTTATAAAACATCTCAAAATAGGTTACTTGTCTATTCAGTGTTAAATTGATACCCTACATGCCATATTTCCTCACTAGTTGGGAATGTTGTGTACCATTATTGCCAACTTGTGCATTTGTAGTGATTGGATCACTAAGGCACACAGTTTGGGTTACCCCAGTGCTGTACAGATATATTCCTAGGCAACAGCAATGCATATTACTGTGTTGGGTCCCGCAGCTGTCGCTGAAATCTTAAATGGTTAAGCTGTGTACACATGCTAGATGAAACTTAGCAGAAGCTGCCGATAACAACTGCCTCTTCTGAGAATATAGTGTTTGTACAGTGGCATCCATTCCCCCGTTGTCTCAGCCAGTGATCAGATAAGCCAGGTGGACTAATTTGCTGGGAGCTTTGTTCTCACCCCGCCCACCTCCAGACATCACTTGCATGCCAATCCATCTGGCCTCCTTCCATCCGCATAGCAACAGAACATGTTCCTAGCCTGTGAGCTAGCAACGTGCCTGTGCTGTGTTGGCCCTGTACTGTCACCCAAGGAAGTGAGTCCTAACCCCAAATACAGGCCTCTAATGTGTGTACAAAGATTTACATTCAACAATTCAATATTGCTGTTGGGAAAAAATAAGCGCACCACATACTGTACATATATTTGTTATTACACAGGCCATCACTGTTATTGAGAGATTTCGCCATTTAATTTCTGTTTCCTTTGTGAGAAATTCTTTGAATAAGACTGTAAGCTCATTTAGGCAGGAGCCGCTCTCTTTTTCTATCTTAGTATGACTGACTCTGTTCTGTTTATTTAGCACAAACTTTGCCATAGACCTGTGCTTTTATATTTTAAAGAGAACCCGAGGCGGGGTTCTTCCATCGCAATCCATATACAGAGGCTGGGTCTGTCTATAGAGCCCAGCCTCTGTTGCTCGTTAGTTCCCTCCAAAGACTACTGCAACGCCCTGTTCATCGGATCTACAGAAAAGGTTGTGCGCCCCTTACAGCTAGTACAGAATGCTGCAGCCAGACTCCTAGCCAATGTCCCCCCGCAGCTCACACATCGCCCCAGTACTGCAAACTCTTCACTGGTTGGCAGTAAAATGGAGAATCAATTTTAAGATCTGCCTGCTGACATTCAAGGTTCTACACCACATGGGACCCAAATACATAGCGGATCTATTGGAACTTTATGCCCCTCCACGCACCCTCCGCTCTGCCAACAAGATGAAGCTGATTATTCCCAGGATACACCTAACATTTGGTGCTTGGGCCTTTTCCTACGCAGCTCCTACTCTATGGAACTCACTTCCACAATCAGTACGAGAGGCTCCCTCTCTGGACAGCTTTAAAAAAAGGCTAAAAACTCACCTCTTTTCCCTAGCCTTTGAGACTGCATAATGCAGGGTCACAGTGCTTTGAGTCCCCAGGGAGAAAAGCGCTATATAAATATTATTGTTATTGTTATTGTAATAAAACACAGCCGCGCTACGTGGCTGTGTTTACCTCACTACTGTCAGTCTCGGCTGCTTCCCCGCCTGCTGAATCGCTCCGGTCCCCGCCCGCGTCCCTTCCCTCCAATCAGCGGCGAGGGAATGAACGTGGACGGGGACCGGAGCGATTCAGGAGGCGGGGGAGCGGCGAGACTGACAGTAGTGAGCTTAACACAGCCGGCTGCGACACGCTGCGTGTCGCCAGCGCGGCTGTGTTTTATGGGGTCTGACAGTGCGCAGGGGGGGCTTTGGAGGGAACTAAGTAGCAACAGAGGCTGGGCTCTATAGACAGACCCAGCCTCTGTATATGGTTTGCGATGGAAGAACCCCACCTCGGGTTCTCTTTAATGCCCTATTAATAAATAATTTACCTGTAAGCCTATATATATATATATATATATATATATATATATATATAGTATTATTGTGTTGGTATTATATAAATATATACACAAATAATAAATATAAGAAGTAAATAAAACACTCCACCTAGTGTATGTACATTAAAATCTTCCTGATGTTCAGGGGAGCCCCGGAGATTTGAAGAGAATCTGTATTGTTAAAATCGCACAAAAGTAAACATACCAGTGCGTTAGGGGACATCTCCTATTACCCTCTGTCACAATTTCGCCACTCCCCGCTTCATTAAAAGTGGTTAAAAACAGTTTTAAAAAGTTTGCAAAATGGCCACCAAAACAGGAAGTAGGTTGATGTACAGTATGTCCACACATACAAAATACATCCATACACAAGCAGGCTGTATACACCCTTCCTTTTGAATCTCAAGAGATCATTTGTGTGTTTCTTTCCCCCTGCATCTCTCATGCACTGAAGTTTCAGGCTGCTCTTTTCTTCCTGCAAACAGCTTTGACCTTGTCTGAATTTCCTCAGTATGTGAAAGCCCAGCCAGCTCAGAGGACGATTTATCCAGCTTGTAAAAGATAAGAGAGAAGAGAGAAGCTGCCCTAATCTAAATAATACACAGGCAGTGTGCATAGAGGGGCCTGGAAGGGGGAGTGCATAGCAGAACCACAACACTGAAGAACTTGGCAGCCTTCCAGACACAGGCCGACAAGTCTGACAGGGGAAAGATACATTGATTTATTACAGAGACTGTGATAGCAGAAAGTGCTGCAGTAAGCCAGAACACATTAGAATAGCTTTTGGAACTTGTAGGATGATAAAAAACAGGATGCAATTTTTGTTACGGAGTCTCTTTAAAGTTCCTAGCAACAATCTATTGGTTAGTCTGATTAATCCAGGTTTGTAATTGCAGCTATACTTTAATTTAAAGCATTAGCCATAAGACTGAGCTTATTTTGTAATTGGACAGAAAAGAGACAATCACATTGCTGTTGAAATTCTTGACAGGGATTAGAAGATGGTGGTTCTACTTATGGGCACTAGAAAACTAAATTCCATTCAAGTGGACTGATCTTTTAATGAAGCGTATAAGCACAATTTGTCATACATTTATACTCAATCTTGTTTTTGTTTAGCTACTTATTTGTAAATTCAGTGGAGTTTGTCTCAGTAAGCACAGAGGTAGTTAAGTACCATACCAGAACACATTTACGAGTATGGTTTCCTCTGCAAATTCTTTGAAATACATTGTTGTAAAAGTATTTCCGATTGAAGTATACAATCAGTTTACACGCTGCCAGTGTGCGAACATTTGTGGTTTTGTTTTTGGGATGTGTATGCAATGCCAAGATCTCGCAAGCAGATTTGTTTCTCAATCTTTCTGTTACATTGATATTGAACTCTGCCAGAGATGTGCTTGTGGCAATTCAGTTTGCTGTTTCATTTGAGAAGTTAAAGAGTTGGAAAAGCAATGTTATAAAACAGGTAACCATTTCATTTGTTCATATGTTGACAAAAACAACAACAACATGCATTTTGCAAAACATCGCAAGAAGGTACATATGCATATAGAAAATGGCTGTGCAGATAATTACATATCTGTGTTGAAACTTTTGGAATGAACAAGTTCAGCTGGTGTTAGGAACTTAACCATTTATGCCGCCTGGACATCATTGTCACGTCCAGGCGGCTGCTGCTGTGCTGCTGCGCGCTCCTGTGCGTGCGCCCGCAATTTCCCGTGCCGCCCCCATTATCCAGGAGATCAATGAATGGAAATATAAATAGTTACCTAAGGGTCTGAACTTTTTTAATATGCATGTGAAGAGGTTATATTGCAAGCATTTTTTTTTTAATTATTAGGTTGTAAATAGTGATGGATGCAAAACTGAAAAAATTCACCTTTATTTCCAAATAAAATATTGGCACCATACATTGTGATAGGGATGTAATTTAAATGGTGTAATGACTGGGACAAATGAGCAAATAAAATACGAAGGTTTTAATTACGGTAGTGTAATGATCTGTGCCCATGTCATCCTGCTGGTGGCAGCACTAAAGAACTTGAGGTGAACTTCAGCTGTCGACCAGCAGATGGCTCTCGTATTGCTGGGAGCAGTGCAATTCCTCGGCTCACCAGCAGATGGAACTGTGAAAGACTCTGGTCAGTCACCTGAGCAATGTGCTGCATATATAAGGCCGGACTTCCTAGCAGCACATTGCTAGGTCATTTTGCTTGTTCCCTTGCAGGGTTGAGACTCTGGCCAATCTTCCTGTACTCCTGAAACTCTGTTCCTGTATCCTGAGCTCCTGGTATTTTGACTCCTGCCTGTTCGACCAATCTCTTGCCTCCTGATTCTGTACTTCTTATCCATTCTGATTTCCCGGTATTTGATCCTTGCTAGTCTGACGATTCTTCTGTGTGCTGATTGTGTTGAGACGTGTTTGTATATATTGTGTTACTGTATATATAGTGTGACCTGTGCCCTTGCATATTCACTGTATATATTAGTTAGTTAGTTAGTCAGGGTGATATTGGGTCACAGTGGTCACCTGGTACGATTGCATGCATTGGTTGTATGTGTATGTGCATCCTTGTAAATAAACACATTTATTATTCTATTCTGTTGTGCAGACGTCAGTATTTCCATTGTGATCTTCCAGTTTGTTTAACCAAAACGATTGCCATGCAGAGATCGTGGATTTGCCAGTCTGGTTCCAGTCACGACCACGATCTGCATGGCCAATCGTTACAGAATGACCTAGCCTACCCATATATTGATCCCAGAAATACTGCAGATTCATCTATCTGTACAAAGAGTTGGAGTTTTGATGATGTGTACTACTATGTCTTGCTCGCTGAGGATAGCAAAAGGTATTCCTTCATGTATTTTGCAGCTTACTCCAGAAAGCAGCTTCAGCAGTTATTGGAGTTAGTGCAAAACTATGTTAATCAGAAAATCTTGTCTGCAGAAGAGGTGCAGGACTTGCTGCAAGTCCTTCAATGGTTGCTGAAAAGTAAATTATCCAAGGATAATTTTCTTGATCCTCCATTTAGCCCATCTGATGTTACCGTTTTGATGTCTATTTTGAAAAACGACAGGGAATCTTTCTTTAAGTTCTACTCCAAGAAAGACAAAAATTTTATGCAAGCTTGTGTCCAATCCCTTCAATCATTGATTGATTTAAGAGTATGCAAATTTGAAAAAACCTCCTTGTTAATGTCTGCCTGGGAAGAGATGTTAATTTCCCAATGCAAACCTTGTTCTGTGACAGCAAAGAATACAATACAAACTGGTTCTTTGTCTGTTACAATCCAGTCCAGTCTTGATTCTGTTTCTGATATAGTTCAGTCAAGTTCTATTAATAGACAAATAAATTCCCTGCCAGCTAGGAACCAATCTCGTTTAGAGCCTGTCTTTTGTGCAGCAGATATTAACTATCTATTTGATCATTTAAAGAAGGATAGGAAAAGTTTTGTAAACCACTATTCTAAAATGGAAAGTTCTTGTCTGCTGAAATATGTGCTTGCTGTGAAAAGGATGAGTGGTTACAAATTGTGTCCGCAGAAAGCCGCCTCTGCCCTGATCCAAGTTTGGGAGGAAATCTTGTCATTTGATGCAGATCCATGCATGCATGTGATTGAGGAATCAAATGAGTGGAGAGATTGCAGCAATCGAGTCAGTTTTGATTTTACTGCAGAAGAGATCAATGCTTATTATGGCTATTTGAAGAATGATAGGGAACAGTTTATGTCATTCTATTTGCAACAAGATGAGGAGTTTATTAGGAATTGTATCTGTGGAGTAAGATCTCTGATGGTTAATGCCTTGTGTGAGAATGAATCTGCCTCTGCTTTGATTGCCATCTGGCAAGAAATTCTTTCCTCTAAATTTCAATCTCATCCTCTCTCTGATAACCCTTATGTCCAGAGTTCACAACCTGCATGTCAGTTATCTGTACAAACTCCATTGCAAACTGCAGTCAGAACCACACCTTGGTCCTGGCAAAAATCATTAGAAAACAAGTCATCATCCAAAAAGAAAAAGAAATTCTTTCCTACCAACTCCATTCAGCGTGTGCAGCCTCCAGCCGATTCCAGTCGTGTGCAGCCTCCAGCCGATTCCAGTCGTGTGCAGCCTCCAGCCGATTCCAGTCGTGTGCAGCCTCCAGCCGATTCCAGTCGTGTGCAGCCTCCAGCCGATTCCAGTCGTGTGCAGCCTCCAGCCGCTTCCAGTCGTGTGCAGCCTCCAGCCGATTCCAGTCGTGTGCAGACTCCATTCAAGTCGGTGCAGACTCCATTCAAGTCGGTGCAGACTCCATGCAGGTCGGTGCAGACTCCTTGCAGCTCCATACAAACTTTATCCAGCTCCGTGCAGACTTCACCCCGATCCGTGCAGACTTCACCCCGATCCGTGCAGACTTCAACCATGTCCATGCAGACTTCAACCATGTCCATGCAGACTTCAACCATGTCCATGCAGACTTCAACCATCTCCATGCAGACTTCAACCAAGTCCATGCAGACTCCAGGTGATTTGTGTCCTCAGCAATCTCCAGTCTTTCCTGAACAGTCCTTCGCCTTTCTTTGTGGACTCTTTCATGGACTAGGTTTGCTGACAGTGGGTCAGCCTGCCAGGCCCATCCAGCCCGCAGAGTGTTGCATCCAGCCCGCAGAGTGTTGCATCCAGCCCGCAGAGTGTTGCATCCAGCCCGCAGAGTGTTGCATCCAGCCCGCAGAGTGTTGCATCCAGCCCGCAGAGTGTTGCATCCAGCCCGCAGAGTGTTGCATCCAGCCCGCAGAGTGTTGCATCCAGCCCGCGGAACTTTGCTCTTTGCCTGCGGAACTTTGCTCTTTGCCTGCGGAACTTTGCTCTTTGCCTGCGGAACTTTGCTCTTTGCCTGCGGAACTTTGCTCCCAGTCCGCACAGGCTCAGTTCACACCGTTTCAGTGCCAGTCCGCACAAACTGTATCGGGATCTCAGCCAACGGTCCAGCCAAGCGCTCAGCCAACGGTCCAGCCAAGCGCTCAGCCAACGGTCCAGCCAAGCGCTCAGCCAACGGTCCAGCCAAGCGCTCAGCCAACGGTCCAGCCAAGCGCTCAGCCAACGGTCCAGCCAAGCGCTCAGCCAACGGTCCAGCCAAGAGCTCAGCCAACGGTCCAGCCAAGCGCTCAGCCAACGGTCCAGCCAAGAGCTCAGCCAAAGGTCCAGATCCATGAGGTTACACAGGCTGCTGTCCTGTCTGAAACTACTGAGCCTGCTGTCCTGTCTGAAGCATCCCAACCTGTTAACTTGCCTAAAGTTATCCCGTCTTCTGTTTTGCCTGAGGGTATGCAAGCTGCTGCCCAGCCTTCACAGACTTTTGTTGCTGCTGTTCCTGTAGGTGCCAAGTCTGTTGATGATCCTGCTCCTAATGGTGCTCAGACTGATGTTCCTGATGGTGCCCGGCCTGCTACTGTTCTTGCTTCTCCTGGTAGTGCCTGGTCTGCTGGACTACTTGAGGGCACCCAGTTTACCATCCAGCCTGTTGCTGCTCTGCCCGTGACTATTCAGTCTGTTGCTAATCTGCCTGCAGCACTACCTGAAGTTTTCCAGTTTACTGCTCAGATGTCACAGGATTCTGCTGTTTCTTCCAAGTCTGGGGACTCTGCTGTTTCTTCCAAGTCTGGGGACTCTGCTGTTTCTTCCAAGTCTGGGGACTCTGCTGTTTCTTCCAAGTCTGGGGACTCTGCTGTTTCTTCCAAGTCTGGGGACTCTGCTGTTTCTTCCAAGTCTGGGGACTCTGCTGTTTCTTTCAAGTCTGGGGACTCTGCTGTTTCTTCCAAGTCTGGTGACTTTGCTGCTGCTTCCAAGGTTGGTGAGTCTGCTGCCGCTTCTGAGGGTATCCAGTCTGCTGCCGCTTCTGAGGGTATCCAGTCTGCTGCCGCTTCTGAGGGTATCCAGTCTGCTGCCGCTTCTGAGGGTATCCAGTCTGCTGCCGCTTCTGAGGGTATCCAGTCTGCTGCCGCTTCTGAGGGTATCCAGTCTGCTGCCGCTTCTGAGGGTATCCAGTCTGCTGCCGCTTCTGAGGGTATCCAGTCTGCTGCCGCTTCTGAGGGTATCCAGTCTGCTGCCGCTTCTGAGGGTATCCAGTCTGCTGCCGCTTCTGAGGGTATCCAGTCTGCTGCCGCTTCTGAGGGTATCCAGTCTGCTGCCGCTTCTGAGGGTATCCAGTCTGCTGCCGCTTCTGAGGGTATCCAGTCTGCTGCCGCTTCTGAGGGTATCCAGTCTGCTGCCGCTTCTGAGGGTATCCAGTCTTCGGTTCCAGTTGTTGCTTCCAAGTCTTCGGTTCCAGTTGTTGCTTCCAAGTCTTCGGTTCCAGTTGTTGCTTCCAAGTCTTCGGTTCCAGTTGTTGCTTCCAAGTCTTCGGTTCCAGTTGTTGCTTCCAAGTCTTCGGTTCCAGTTGTTGCTTCCAAGTCTTCGGTTCCAGTTGTTGCTTCCAAGTCTTCGGTTCCAGTTGTTGCTTCCAAGTCTTCGGTTCCAGTTGTTGCTTCCAAGTCTTCGGTTCCAGTTGTTGCTTCCAAGTCCGCGGTTCCAGTTGTTGCTTCCAAATCCGCGGTTCCAGTTGTTGCTTCCAAGTACGGTGTTCCTGCGGATCTCAAGACTGCTCCGGCTCTTCTTGATCCTGATGGGTTCCAGTCTGTTCCTGCTCCTTCGGATCCTGATGATCTCCACGCTGCTGATATCTCTGCTTCCCAATCTATGTTTCTGCGTGACTCTTTCCAGTCACATAATGTCCAGGTTCTCCAGCATCTTTGGGTCCAGCCTCCAAAGACTCTTGTGTACCACCCATATCTGTTAATGTCTTTTGAATTTTTTCCCTCCCTGCCCACCCAATCTTGGCTCCTCTATTGGGACCCAGGTGGGGGTAATACTGGAGATCGTGTGGAGCGTTCAGAGTCCGCTCCTAAAACAGGGGGGTACTGTAATGATCTGTGCCCATGTCATCCTGCTGGTGGCAGCACTAAAGAACTTGAGGTGAACTTCAGCTGTCGACCAGCAGATGGCTCTCGTATTGCTGGGAGCAGTGCAATTCCTCGGCTCACCAGCAGATGGAACTGTGAAAGACTCTGGTCAGTCACCTGAGCAATGTGCTGCATATATAAGGCCGGACTTCCTAGCAGCACATTGCTAGGTCATTTTGCTTGTTCCCTTGCAGGGTTGTGACTCTGGCCAATCTTCCTGTACTCCTGAAACTCTGTTCCTGTATCCTGAGCTCCTGGTATTTTGACTCCTGCCTGTTCGACCAATCTCTTGCCTCCTGATTCTGTACTTCTTATCCATTCTGATTTCCCGGTATTTGATCCTTGCTAGTCTGACGATTCTTCTGTGTGCTGATTGTGTTGAGACGTGTTTGTATATATTGTGTTACTGTATATATAGTGTGACCTGTGCCCTTGCATATTCACTGTATATATTAGTTAGTTAGTTAGTCAGGGTGATATTGGGTCACAGTGGTCACCTGGTACGATTGCATGCATTGGTTGTATGTGTATGTGCATCCTTGTAAATAAACACATTTATTATTCTATTCTGTTGTGCAGACGTCAGTATTTCCATTGTGATCTTCCAGTTTGTTTAACCAAAACGATTGCCATGCAGAGATCGTGGATTTGCCAGTCTGGTTCCAGTCACGACCACGATCTGCATGGCCAATCGTTACAGGTAGCATGTATTATTTTGAAGCTATAATGGACGAAAACTGAGAAATAATGAATTTTTTTTAAATTTTTCTTAACATTCCTGTTAAAATGCATTTAGAAAAAATAATTCTTAGCAAAATGTACCACCCAAAGATAGCCTAATTGGTGGCAAAAAAACAAGATTTAGATCAATTCTTTGTGATAATTAGTGATAAAGTTATTGGAGAATGAATGGGAGGTGAAAATTGCTCTGATGCATAAGGTGAAAAATACCCATGGGCTGAAATGATTAAAGTCAGGTCTGCCAGCCCCTCCCCTTAAAGTGTCCTCAAAGTGTCTACTTCCTTTGCAGAATAAAGCAGTATATCCCTTTCACTAAAATCTCTTTTCATTGTCTCGGCTATATTATGTTCTATTAATTATCCGTACTACACATACAATTCATTATCTCATAAGTCTGTTTTTGCTTGAGATTTTATTTAAAAAAGAAGATTCTGTTTTAAAGTTTTTAAGAAGCAAAACAGTTGAATTAAAAGTGGATGGCCAAGGCCTTTCACTTGGAGTCCTTCTTCCCACAAATAAGTACACCTCCATCCCTAAAATGCCCAGATACTTACTAGATTCTTGTAAAAAATGGTCACACGCCACACAACACAGAAAAACAAACAAAAAATGTTCCTCTTTTCTACTCACTAAATCCCTGTCAGGTATCCTGCAATGACATCTTATAGGTCATGTGAAGATGAGTAGTATACCATCACAGCGGCCTCTTGCAGTGCCTTTGATGAGAGGAGTACAGTGCACATGTTGCCTACACTCTTCCCTTTTCTCTACTGGTGAATGCCTAGGCTATTACAGCCACTTAATCCAGTGGTGTGGGTGTAACTACAGTGTGGTGAGGGACATAAACAAGTGTTTTTGCTGTTCTAGTCGTGATATTGGTTAATGTACAAGGAACCTGGCCAAAATACTGATCATGCAAGTGGCAACCTCCCGAAACCTAAATGGCGATCCTCTCTTCTCAGTGCCCCATGTTGAGGTGCACTTTTTGTCTAGTATTGTGTGGGTAGGATGGGGTGATTTTTGGTCACACATCAGACCCTGAGGCTAGATACACAGTGGGACATTATTGTCCTGCATTAATAGTGGCAGGTTATAACGCAGGTTACCACATGGCAATGTTAACACCAGGAGCGTTAAAGTCGCGTTGTAAATGTTGCGTTTATTGTGACACATTGCTGCAGTGCATTACCTCTTAACACAGAAGTTTACAGATACAGGGAAGCATACTTTTAATTGCCTGTATGTTCTATTGTATCTACAGTATGCAATGGTAACACAGTGTTAAGTTACGTTGCAACTTTTTTGGTGCGTTGCGTTGTAATTTTGCATTGCGACCTTAACGTCGCATAATAATGCAACGTCCTACGGTGAATCTAGCCTGAATGTTGTAAAAGCAAGTCAGAAATGCAAAATTATCCCCATCTGTATTGTCATTTTGCTGTATGTCACCCCTAAATATTGTCTGTAACCTAAATTAATGTACAGCGCTGCGTAATATGTTGGCGCTTTATAAATACAATAAATAAATAATAATAAATAAATAATCTAAAGTAACATTGAGCAGTGTTCTGTTTGAATTCTAGCCCTGTGTACTGTTTCAGTTTTCTTTAGGATATTGTTTCTAAACTGCTGCTAATGTTGCTTAACATTGACCACAGCTGTCAAATTATGAGTCACGCTAATTTAGCCTCCTCCTCAAATGATGCATTCACCCACTGATATGACCATTTGGTTCAAAAAGAAGTACTTATTGACATTAAAAGCGTAGATATAACATTTTTATCAAGTGTATACAGGTCCATCTTTTTTTTATTTCTGACCCCGGAGTCAAAATCATAACCTCATGCTTCACAGGCAGCAGCAGTAGTTTCATCTGGGTGATACAATTAACACTGTCTTTTGTGTAAATATCTCCATTGCAAAATGCCTTGGACAGTACAGAAAGTTCAAAACACCTTCCATGGCCTGTTGTTGCCCTTGGAGAGCTAACCTGGAATGCATGCATATGTATGCCCTTGTCTGAAGTGATTTTCTTTTTCAGTGTAATCTTCAAATTAATCAGTTTACCCACTCAGAGAACTCAAGACCTTCATTTGCTGAGACCTCTCCCCGATCCTTATCTCCAAGATCAGGTATACCCTACATGTTTTATGATAGAAGTCTTTTTTACAGTGTGAATTCATATTTTGCATGCATCAGCAAAACTTCCTGATAACCGACAGTCTCCCAAAGTGGACTCCTTGAATGGTGAATGACTGATAATCTTTGTAAATAGGAGTACAGGGCTGGTATCTTTTGTGAACTGTCAAGCGGTCCTTAGGATGTTCTTGCCACTTCGTCAAAGAGGGTTACATCTGAAAACCTTCTTTACCACATGTGGTCCCCTTACATACTTCAAAGCTTCTCCAGGGGGTCACCATTGCGCAAATTAGAGGCTCTGGCATTGAGGATTATTGCAAGAATAAAGAATAACTGACTTATTTAATAGCCTTTAAACTCTAATCTTAGTAGTATTTTATTATATTAAGACCTTGTAAAGTTTAGTAAAGATACATCGTTTCATCTGAGAATAATTTATCTAGGAATCAGAAACGTTCACTGTAAGTATTAATTGAATATCTCAATATAAATTTGCCAATATGAATTAGCATAAATGGTGGTAAAAAGTGTCAACTGCTGAGTGACCATACCAATACCATAGATCACTTAAAATATCAAACGCTATTTGTCTGCTAATCCCAAGCTGTCCTTTTCCTTAGCTTTAGCTTTACATAACAGGAAGGGTTAAGGAAGCCAGGCATTAAGCATGCATAGGTAATTAGCTAGCGTTTATCTCTTCCTCCATGCCACTATTGATTGGCAATAAGCAATCTGCTATGGATTATTCAGCTTATGTTAATGGACTCTTTAGTCTGTTTTGAAAAAAAGACTATTCCATCATTGGCCCTGTTAATAATTCATACCTTTGAGCTCAGTGTTTAGAAAGTGAGCCCCTTCAAGGGACACATCGAGCCATCTATCCAGCTTCAGACCAATTAGATGGAATCCATTAGTAGTGCTCTTTAGAAGAGCCAAAGTGGGAACACTTCTACAATACATCAGCTATCCACAGATCAAAGCCTCAATTAAACATTTTTCTTATCTAGTTTATTTTTTTTCCACTCAAGTGTTTATTTATAGTTCTGCAGGCTGAGGTTTAGCTACAAAGAACTTGATCCGTTTTTGCTGTATTGAGCCAGTAATGTGTTGAGAATCTGTTCAGTGGATATAATAATGGCATCTATCCACGAGGTACATATTGCAGTCATACATGCTGTAAGAGTGGAATTTACGCTGGGGGTTTACAAAAACTGTTGTATAGGGAACATGTTTCTAATATTTATTGATGTATATGCCATCATTTTCCTTCTCCCGTCATGTACAATAGATTGTAGCTGTTACAGTTTTCATAAATGAGGTCATTCACAATGGGTTTCTGGTGTCACGCCTACAATTTATCTGAAGTCTTAAGGTGTTCATCAGTCAGTATTTAACTGGCAGGGGTGAAAAGTACAGCACCAAAATGAAATACTAACAATTTCTGTTTGTTTCTTCTATTTCTGTTTTTTGTTATTTTTGGACACTTACATAAATCCAGCAATGTGAACTGAAGCGGAAGAAGGGAACGTTTCTGGAGATATTGAAAGAAGTAACAGCATTGTGGTGTCCCATAGTGGTGCGCAGTATTGATACAGCAGCACTAGAGTGACTACACATGCACATTTCTGTCTTTCATGGAAAACTTTGTAAATCAGAGTGGATGTGCTACCATCCCCACTTTCTTCTGATTATGACTCCTGGCATCCTCTAATAGCACCTGAGAGGTACAGCAGCACAACTATGTGTTATATATTCTAACCTACGCTTCTGATTTTGGATCTATAGGTCTAGGAGTCCTCTAAAGAGTGTATGCTTTTTTTACTTTTTTCTATAAAAGTGGGTTGGAGCTAGAGGCCTGCACTGATTTGGGTACCCGCAGATACCCGCGAGTTACTTACTTAAGTTCAGGTCAAGTTTGGGTGCCCGTTTTTTGTTTAGGGTCAGGTATAGGTTGTGGATAGCGGCAAGGAGCTTTTAGAATTACCTGTCTGAACAGCTGGTTCGTCTTCTCCTTGCCTCCACCATGGTGGTGCTGCACTCCCGACATCCTCCTCTGGCTTCCAATCGCATGATAGGATACGTAATCATAACCCAGAGGATGGTGTTTGCATGACCTTGGCCAGTGATCAGCTGATCGACGGTCAAGAGCATTGTTCTCCGCAACGTGATGTTACTTCCATGCCACACCACCCCTGCAAAGGAACAGAAAACTTTGCAAGCCTGTGGGGTTAGTGACACATCTGTAGAGCGTCAGTCCTGCAATACTGCCAAAGGTGTCAGGTGCCGATCCCGCTGGCCAACATGCCTTGTTCATGTTAATACCAACTGTTCAGAAAAGAAGAACGCAGAAGCACTGAGATGGATAAAAGGTAACTATCTGGTTGCTAATTGTGAGGGGAGAATTGGAGGGAGAGCAGAAAATGTTTGCTAAGTGGAAATCAGGCGTTGATCTTGCAAATGGTTCAGTGGCGGAAATATAGCTTTTTGAGAACTGCATTAAAATGTGTCAACATCCAGTAGATTTGGAAATGCTGTTTGTAGAATACTCGCTGCTAGTATGGTAAATGTTGTGAAAGATCTGTTAATCACATAATTATTAAAAGACCACTATCGTGAAATATTTAAAATTTACAATAGATGTAAACACATACGAATAAGAAGCATGCTTCTTCCAGAGTAAAATGAGCTGTAAATGACTTTTCTTGTATGTTGCTGTCACTTACAGTAGTTAGTAAAAATCTGATGGAACTGAGCGGATTTTGACTAGTCCATCTCTTCATGGGGGATTCTCAGGACTTTATTTATTCTTTACACAAACACTCCTTGGAAAGAATATTTACAAAGATGTCGCCTGCCCCCCACCCACTTGCACAATATTTTGGCAGTTAGACTGAGCAACTGCCATTCACTAAGTGCTTCTGAAAATAAAGAAAACTGAAGAATTTCCCATGAGGAAATGGGCTACCGTATATACTCGCAAGCAAGCCGACCCGCATGTAAGCCGACCCCCCCACTTTTACCCCAAAAAACAGGAAAAAATGATTGACCCTCATGTAAGCCGGGGGTAGGAAACGCTGGCCGCGTGATCCCCCCAGTATGTCCCAGTATAGCTAGTATAGTGCTCAGTATAGCTAGTATAGTGCTCATTATAGCTAGTGAAGTGCCCCAGTTTAGCTAGTATAGTGCTCAGTATAGGTAGGTAGTACTCAGTATAGCTAGTAAAATGCCCCAGTATAGCTAGTATAGTGCTCAGTATAGCTAGTATAGTGCTCAGTATAGCTAGTATAGTGCTCAGTATAGCTAGTATAGTGCTCAGTATAGCTAGTGAAGTGCCCCAGTTTAGCTAGTATAGTGCTCAGTATAGTTAGTATAGTGCCCCCAGTATAGCTAGTATAGTGCCCCCAGTATAGCTAGTATAGTGCCCCCAGTATAGCTAGTATAGTGCCCCCAGTATAGCTAGTATAGTGCCCCCAGTATAGCTAGTATAGTGCCCCCAGTATAGCTAGTATAGTGCCCCATTATAGCTAGTATAGTGCCCCCATTATAGCTAGTATAGTGCCCCCATTATAGCTAGTATAGTGCCCCCAGTATAGCTAGTATAGTGCCCCCAGTATAGCTAGTATAGTGCCCCCAGTATAGCTAGTATAGTGCCCCCAGTATAGCTAGTATAGTGCCCCCAGTATAGCTAGTATAGTGCCCCATTATAGCTAGTATAGTGCCCCATTATAGCTAGTATAGTGCCCCATATAGCTAGCATAATGCCCCAGTATGGGTGGGTAGGTGCTGTCCCTCCCCGCTCCCCCTGCGGCCGCCGCTGCTGCTATTACCTCAGGCGGCGCCGCTTCCTCTATCCCCGTCCTCCTCCGGTAGTAACTCATTCACAGCAGCGCGCCTCTCGCTGCTGTGATGACGAGGAAACCATAGAGAGCGGCTTCCTGTAGCGTGATGCCGTTACTATGGGAACCGCTCTCTATGGTTTCCTGCGTCATCACAGCAGCGGGGGGCGCGCTGCTGTGAATGAGTTACCGGAGGAGGACGGGGATAGAGGCAGCGGCGCCGCCTAAGGTAATAGCAGCGGTGGCCGCGGGGGGAGCGGGGAGGGACAGCACCTATCCACCCACCCACACATGACTCGCAAGCAAGCCGACCCCCCAACTTTTGGCCCACTTTTGGGGGGTCAAAAATTCGGCTTGCTTGCGAGTATATACGGTAATTCAAAACCTGTCAGCTTGGTCAGATTTCTCCTATGTTGCTGTCACTTACAGTAGATCGTAGAAAAGTAATGTATAGCTCATTTTTCTCTGGAAAAAAATGTCGTTTTCATCTATTTATTTTTTATGTGTCTTAAATTTTACAATTTTTCGCAATAGTGGTCCTTTAAATCTTTATTAGCTTCCGGAGGAAACAGAATGATTGTTCTTTCAGACACTTACAGCCAAACACAATGCAGAATGCTGTTGTCCGCAGGATATGTTTAGCAAAATATACTTAAAGGGATTCTGTGGGGGGGGGGGGGGGGGGGTCGGAGGAAAATGAGTTGAATTTACCTGGGGTTTCCACCTCAGACATCCTGTGCCCGCACAGCCACTCACCAATGCTCCGGCCCCGCCTCCGGTTTACTTCTGAAATTTCAGACTTTAAAGTCTGAAAACCACTGCGCCTGCGTTGCCGTGTCCTCGCTCCTGCTGATGTCACCAGAAGCGTACATCGCCATACCCAGTATGGTCTGTGCCTGCGCAGTACGCTCCTGGTGACATCAGCGGGAGTGAGGACACGGCAGCGCAGGTGCAGTGGTTTTCAGACTTTAAAGTCTGAAATTCTAGAAGTGAACCGGAGGTGGGGCCGGAACATCAGTGAGTGGCTGCACGGTCACAGGATGTCTGCAGGGGATCATTAGAAGCCCCGGGTAGCTTCAACTCATTTTCCCCTGCCCCCCCTACAGTATTCCTTTAAGTTCACATTCAATACATTAGCAAGAAAATTGGCTGCACAGCTCCTCCTTTCATAAGCAATGGTCTGAGCACTGGAAGATTTTAGACTACTTTATGGGTACGATGGTTTCTCAGTTATTGGCACATTACCATCTTCCATAACTATCAAAACAATAGCATTATTTTTGCATTTATGAGCACATTATCACCTCGGCCCAAGTGAATACAGATGAGATCCTGTTGCTAACTGCACAAGTGATTTCATATGATAGTTGTTTCTTGGATGCTTGGATCATCAGTAAAATATTTACAACGTATGAACTAATGCTAGGACATTTGCATTTAATCGTCATGACAGCCAAAATCCCTTTCTCAATGATTTAACTTCTATTGGAAAATTCTGACCGCTTATTTGATAAATGGTATAAGATCTGGCAGCAGCAAGTGGGAAAATGCTTTCGCTACACGTCTTTTTCAATATTTTAGAATGCCATTGAGCTGATTATACTATTGCTGGGGTATGCAGTGCCGTGCACTAATTCTGAAAACATTCTATTGCGGATTCACAAAATAAAACATGCTGCACATGTGCATGCCCGTGATGGCACATAGAGAATTCACTATGTGATTCCTGGACTTCACTGTGATCAAGTGCGCAATAATTTTTTAAACAAAATTGGGCAGGTGCATAAATTTGGGCACCACAAACAAGAAATGAAATCAATATTTCGTAGATCCTCCTTTTGCAGAAATTATAGCTTCTAAACGCTTCCTGTAGGTTCCAATGAGAGTCTGGATCCTGGTTGAAGGTATTTTGGACCATTCCTCTTTACAAAACATCTCTAGTTCATTCAGGTTTGATGGCTTCCGAGCATGGACAGCTCTCTTTAACTCACACCATAGATTTTCAATTATATTCAGGTCTGGTGAATGAAATGGCCATTTCAGAACGTTGTACTTGTTCCTCTGCATGAATGCCTTTGTGGATTTTGAGCAGTGTTTAGGGTCGTTGTCTTATTAAATGATCCAGTCCCGGCGCAGCTTCAGCTTTGTCACTGATCCCTGGACATTGGTCTCCAGAATCTGCTGATACTGAGTGGAATCCACACATCCTCAACATTGACAAGATTCCCAGTCCCTGCACTGGCCACACAGCCCACCAGCATGATGGAACCGCCACCATATTTTACTGTCGGTTGCAGGTGTTTTTCTTGGAATGCTGTGTTATTTTTCCTCCATGCATAACGCCCCTTGTCATGCCCAAATAACTCAATTTTAGTTTCATCAGTCCACTGCACCTTATTCCAAAATGAAGCTGGCTTGTCCAAATGTGCTTTAGCAAACCTCAAGCGGCTCTGTTTGTGTTTTGGGCGGAGAAAAGGCTTCCTCTGCATCACTCTCACATACAGCCTCTCCTTTTGTAAAGTGCACCGACTCTTTGAATGATGCACAGTGACTCCATCTGCAGCAAGATGATGTTGTAGGTCTTTGGTACTGGTCTGTGGGTTGACTCTAACTGTTCTCACTATTTGTTACTTCTGTGTATCTGAGATTTTTCTTGGTCTATCACTTCGAGTCTTAACTTGAACTGAGCCTGTGGTCTTCCATTTCCTCAATATGTTCCTAAAGGTGGAAATCTCTGAGACAGCTTTCTGTATCCTTCCCCTAAACCATGATAGTGAACAATCCTTGTCTTCAGGTCATTTGAGAGAGTTATTTTAAGACCCCTTTGTTGCTACTCTTCAGAGAAAATTAAAAGAGGGGGGAAACTTACAATTGACCCCCTTAAATACTCTTTCTCATAATTGGATTCACCTGTGTATGTAGGTCAGGGGTCACTGAGCTTACCAAGCCAATTTGAGTTCCAATAATTAGTTCTAAAGGTTTTGGAATCAATAAAATGATAACAGTGCCCCAATTTATGCACCTGCCTTATTTATATTTAAAGAGACTCCGTAACAAAAATGGCATCCTGTTTTTTATCATCCTACAAGTTCCAAAAGCTATTCTAATGTGTTCTGGCTTACTGCAGCACTTTCTACTATCACAGTCTCTGTAATAAATCAATGTATCTTTCCCCTGTCAGACTTGTCGGCCTGTGTCTGGAAGGCTGCCAAGTTCTTCAGTGTTGTGGTTCTGCTATGAACTCCCCCTTCCAGGCCCCTCTATGCACACTGCCTGTGTATTATTTAGATTAGGGCAGCTTCTCTCTTCTCTTTTACAAGCTGGATAAATCATCCTCTGAGCTGGCTGGGCTTTCACATACTGAGGAATTACAGACAAGGGCAAAGCTGTTTGCAGGAAGAAACGAGCAGCCTGAAACTTCAGTGCACGAGAACTGCAGGGGGAAAGAAACACACAAATGATCTCTTGAGATTCAAAAGGAAGGGTGTATACAGCCTGCTTGTGTATGGATGTATTTTCTATGTGTGGACATACTGTACATCAACCTACTTCCTGTTTTGGTGGCCATTTTGGTTGTTTATAAACAAACTTTTTAAAACAGTTTTTAACCACTTTTAATGCGGCGAGGAGCGACGAAATTGTGACAGAGGGTAATAGGAGATGTCCCCTAACGCACTGGTATGTTTACTTTTGTGCGATTTTAACAATACAGATTCTCTTTAAACAATTATTGCGCACTTTCTGTAAATCCCATTAACTTCATTTCACTTCTCAGATATCACTGTGTGTGTCTCCTATATGATATATATAACTGACATTTTTTATCATAACAACCAACGATTTACTGATTTACAGGAAAATCATAACGATTAACAAAACATCATATTTGATAATATTTTAGTAAAATTACTAAAACACAATTAATAAATAAGTCCCGCAGGCTAAAAAAAAAAAAAAAAGGAGAAAAAGAAGGACAAACAAACAAGAATGTGTGAGTGGCTTACTGTTCCTCAGGTTAGGTTCACAGTGGGAGGTTGCGTTGTAAAGTTGCAGCGCAAACGCCAGCGACTGCGATTTTTCATTAATTTTGTTTCATTTACATTGCATTACCCCTCTTAAAATCGCTCCAGAAAGCGATTGGGATATGCGATTTACAAACCGAATCACTACAGTGGAAAATACTTCTCATGGTTTCTATGATAAAATAGCAACCCTAGTGATTTAAAAATCACTAGCGATTTGCGATTTTGCGATTCAGCTGTGCAGTGGAATAGGGCCCTGACACTGTGTTACTGTCGCATAAAGTAGTTACAGAAAAGCATACAGTCAATGAAAAGTATGTTTTCCTGTACCTGGTAACATGTGTTTAGAAGTAAAGCACTGCAGCTGTGCGCTACCAATATAATGCTACACATTACAATGAAACTCTAATGTCACACTATGGACGTCGCATACACTTCTCATAGCAGTGTGATAAGCTGCGTTATAAAACTTAACGCAGCACCGCAACGTCCCACTGTGAACCTAGCCTCATTCTAGCCAGAAAAGTTTGGCTCAGACTTCTGCTTTAGCTGTTGTGCACAGGCTGAATGTTTGAACTGTTCACAATGAATCTTCATTGCCTTTATATAGAACAAACAGGATTCCTCATACGGTGCAAAGAGGATATCATCGTACAGTTAATCCTAAATTACCAGTCTCTATCTCAGCACAAGATTCAGATATAATATTCCCGCACAAACAAATGTAGGTTAATATTCAACAAAACATTACTAGCAAATAAACCGTATCTCGATCTGTATATACTGTACTACCATTGAGATTCTTTGTCATAAGAATTGGCACAAAAGTCATGATAATCATCATTGCTTTAAGGTTTAATCTAATTTATTCATCCATGACATCATCTTTGGTACTTGATCTGATTTTCATTTCTATGGCAATGTACTATTTCTCTAGTTGAGGTAGACAACTGAAATATACATGCACTTTAACTGGTATTATAAATCATATGGGTACACATTTAATGCAATTGTAAAATTTGAAATTAAAAAAGGTCTGTGAATACAAAGCGACACAAAAATACACAAAAGAGAGGTAGTTTATTGTGGTAATGACCTAAAGACTTGTACTTGCCTTCTCTAGGTCCTACTGAAGAGAATGAACAGTGTGGACTCTATTGCCTATACTACTGTACTCTGGCAGAAGGCTTGATTAAAGGGGCACTATGGCGAAAAACTGTAAAATGTAAAATATGTGCAAACATAGACAAATAAGAAGTACGTTTTTTCCAGAGTAAAATGAGCCATAGATTACTTTTCTATGTTCCTGTCACTTACAGTAGGTAGTAGAAATCTGACAGAAGTGACAGGCTTTGGACTAGTCCATCTCTACATAGGGGATTCTCAGCAAGGCTTTTATTCATAACTAGCTGATTGCCCGGCGTTGCCCGGGTATGTATTTGGCTGGTGTTGGCTCTGCATACTTTTTCTAACCCTAACACACAATTACTTAATGACCAAGTTTGTGAGCTTTGCTGTCTTTGGTATCAATAATTTGCATTGAAATGAAAAAATCAGATTGGCTGTTTGTGGCTCCACACCCTTTTCTGAATTTGAACCCCAGTCACCCAATAACTAACTGTACCAGGTTTGAGGCCTGTGCTATTAACAGTTCAAGAATGGTAGCAATTAAATATTCCCCTTGAAAAGCAATAGGTGGAGCCTACTTTTTTAGGCTCCACCCACTTTCTGAATATTAATCCCAGTCACCCAGTGACCAACTGTGCAAAGTTTAAAAACCCTGCCATTAACAATGTAAGAATGGCTGCAGTTTACATTTTCCCAGTAAAATTTGTATTTGTCTCCACCCACTGATGACCTGGCGTTGCCCGGGTATGTATTTGACTGGTGTGGGCTCTGCCCACTTTCTAACCCTAACGCACAAACACTCAATGACTAAGTTTGTGAGATTTGGGGTCCTTGGCATCAATAATTTGTATATTCCCATAGAAATTAAACAAATCAGATAGGCCGTTTGTGGCTCTGCCCCTCTCCAGCATTTGAACCCCAGTCACCCAATGACCAACTGTAGCAGGTTTGAGGCATCTGCTATTAACAGTGTAAAAATGGCAGCAATTTAAATATTCCACTTGAAAATCAACAGGTGAATTTTGATTGGCTATTATAGGCTCCACCCACTTCCCTGAATATTAATCTCAGTCACTCAGTGACCATCTGGGCAAAGTTTGTGAACCCTGCCATAAACAGTGTAAGAAGGGCTGCAGTTTACACTTTCCCAGTGAAATTTGTTTTTGGCTCTGCCCACTTTTTGTAACCTGGACACAAAGTTACTACTCAATGACCAAGTTTGTGAGCTCTGGGGTCCTTGGCATCAATAATTTGTATTTTCCCATGAAATAAAACAAATCTGATTCACCGTTTGTGGCTCTGTCCCCTTTTCTGAATTTGAACCCCAGTGACCCAATGACCAACTGTACCAGGTTTGAGGCTTGTGCCATAAGTGCAAGAATGGCAGCAATTTTAATATTCTCCTTGAAAAGTGACATGTGATTTTTGATTGCCATTTTTAGGCTCCTCCCACCTTTCTGAATATCAATGCCAGTCACCCAGTAACCAGCTATGCTAAGTTTAAGAACCCTGCCATTAACAGTGAAAAAGGGCTGCAGTTTACAATTTCCCAGAAAAATCTGTTTTTAACTCCACCCACTTTTTGTAACCTGGACACACAGTCACTACTCAATGACCAAGTTTGTGAGCTTTTGGGTTCGTGGCATCAAAATTGTGCTAATGGAAGCAGTTTATCCAGCAAAGAAATCTGGCTGTTTTTGGCTCCACACCTTTACTGACTTTGAACATTTTTGCATTTTACCATTGAAATTAAACAAATCTAATTGGCTGTTTTTGGCCTGATCCCTTCAGAATTTAAACCCCAGTCTCCCAGTGACTGACTGTAGAAGATTTTAGGCCTCTGCCATTAAGAGTGCATGAATGGCAACAATGTAAATATTCCCCTTGAAAATCAAAAGGTGAATTTTGATTGGCTGCTGTAGGCTCCACCCACTTTTCTGAATATTAGTCCCAGTCACCCAGTGGCCAACTGTGTCACGTTTGAGAACCCTGCCAATAACAGAATGGCTGAAATCAATCTAACAAATCTGATTGACTGTTTGTGGCTCCACCCCTTTAGTGAATTTGGACCCTAGTCACTCAATGACTGACTGTATCAGGTTTGAGGCCTCTGCCACTAACAGTGTGAGAATGGAAGCAATGGGAATATTCCCCTTGAAAATCAATAGGTACATTTTGATTGGCTGTTGTAGGCTCCACCCACATTTCTGAATATTCATCCCAGTCACCCAGTGGCCAATTGTGTAAAGTTTGGGAACCCTGCCATGTTAAAAATGTAGTTGTTGGCACCGCCCACTTTTTCTAACCTTGACATACAGTCACTCAGTTATCAAGTTTATCGGCTTTGGGGTCCTTGGTATCAACACTTTGTATATTCCCATTGAAAAAGAAACAAATCTGGCTGTTTGTGGCTCCGCCCCCTTTCCGAATTTGGACCCCAGTCACCCAGCGACCAACTGTACCAGGTTTGAGGAATCTGCTTTTCACAGTATAAGAGAATGGTAGCAGATGAAATATTCCCATTGAAAATCAAAAGGTGCATTTTTATTGGCTGTTGTAGGCTCCACCTACCTTCCAAAATCTTAATCTCAGTCACCCAGTGACCAACTGTGCAAAGTTTGAGAACCCTGCCATTAACGGTGTAAAAATGGCTGCAGTTTACATTTTCCCATTTAAATGAATGGCTGAAATTTGATTAGCAGTTTTATGCTCCGCCCACTTTTCCTGGATTTGTAACCTCGGTCACCAAGTGACCAACTGTGCCATGTGTGGGGACTCTGGCTTGATTACTGGGAGAATGGCAGCCTTTTACATTTTTTCCATTGACTTAAATGGGTGAAATCTGATTTGCTGTTTGTAGCTCCGCCCACGTGTGCAGGGGGGCAGCGAGACCCCCAGAACATATCATCCCAGGTAGTAAGGGATCTGTGTACCAAGTTTCGTTCAAATCGGTCAAGCCGTTTTCTCGTGATCGCGGCACATACACACACACAGACACACACACACACATACATACACACATCCGATTTTATATATATATAGATAGAATAGATAGCCTTACAATTACGAACGCATTAAATATAATAAAATAACGGTAATATTAAAAGCGATATATTAGTAAGTTAATAAAACTATAATGGACGCATTATAGGTGTAAAAAGCAAAGTTAATACCAAAAGCGATGTATTTCTAATAGAATAAGGTTGAAAACGATATTTAAGCATTATACGTATGAAAACGAATTGTAAATGATAAAATAAGTGTACACGAAAATTTACTTGTTACAGCCCTGAAAGCGAAATTTAAAAACGGAAAAATAAGTAAAAGGTCCTATAAGCGGAATTTAAAAACGAAAAAATAAGTAAACTAACACAAAGTTAAAACGAACTTGTAAACGATATTTGTTATAAACTTTATTCTGTAAACGAAAACTTTTGTTAACACGATCCCTGCAACCGCTATTTCCTGGGCGCCCAAATTTCCTGTCGGGCGCCCAATAGCCGATATTTTGCATTGCAGTCTATGGTGGTGACCTTTTTGTCCATTAGCCATATGCGCCCTTTTTTACTGCCCCCGATACTGGGATAGCGGGAGAGCCCCCCCAACCCGGGACAGTCCCGCAGGATCCGGGATGGTTGGGGGGCTTGCGAGAGCTGTAATAGGGGTGCTACTAAAGTTGCCTTTAACCAATAAAGGGTTCCATCATTCAGATCAGGTGTGTTTGTGGCTACACTTATTATGGGTGTGAAGATCCTGATGGCCACACTTGTTTCATGACCCTTTGTGAGATGGGCCACCAGGCTGAGAGGGTCACCAGGAAGAGGCAAGGGAAGGAGTGTGAACATTGAGGGGTCCCATCAAAGTTTTGCTGAGGGGGCCTATCATTTGTAACTATGCCGTTGTTTCATAGACAAATATTTGTAATTGTATTATTAAGTCCTCTTTCCATGCACTGTTGAGCTGTGTGCTCAGCAAGCAGTTACCAAGCAGCAGTGAGCAGTTACCAGGCAGCAACAAGCAGTTACCAGGCAGCAGTGAGCAGATACCAGGCAGCAACAAGCAGTTACCAGGCAGCAACAAGCAGTTACCAGGCAGCAGTGAGCAGATACCAGGCAGCAACAAGCAGTTACCAGGCAGCAACAAGCAGTTACCAGGCAGCAGTAGGCAGATACCAGGCAGCAACAAGCAGTTACCAGGCAGCAACAAGCAGTTACCAGGCAGCAGTAGGCAGATACCAGGCAGCAACAAGCAGTTACCAGGCAGCAGTGAGCAGATACCAGGCAGCAACAAGCAGTTACCAGGCAGCAGTAGGCAGATACCAGGCAGCAACAAGCAGTTACCAGGCAGCAATAGGCAGACTCCAGGCAGCAACAAGCAGTTACCAGGCAGCAGTGAGCAGATACCAGGCAGCAACAAGCAGTTACCAGGCAGCAGTAGGCAGATACCAGGCAGCAACAAGCAGTTACCAGGCAGCAGTGAGCAGATACCAGGCAGCAACAAGCAGTTACCAGGCAGCAATAGGCAGACTCCAGGCAGCAACAAGCAGATACCAGGCAGCAGTGAGCAGATACCAGGCAGCAACAAGCAGTTACCAGGCAGCAGTAGGCAGATACCAGGCAGCAACAAGCAGTTACCAGGCAGCAGTGAGCAGATACCAGGCAGCAACAAGCAGTTACCAGGCAGCAATAGGCAGACTCCAGGCAGCAACAAGCAGTTACCAGGCAGCAGTGAGCAGATAGCAGGCAGCAACAAGCAGTTACCAGGCAGCAGTGAGCAGATACCAGGCAGCAACAAGCAGTTACCAAGCAGCATCAAGCAGTTACCAGGCAGCAGTAGGCAGATACCAGGTAGCAACAAGCAGTTACCAGGCAGCAGTGAGCACTAGCAGATACCAGGCAGCAACAAGTAGTTACCAGGCAGCAGTAGGCAGACACCAGGCAGCAGTGAGCAGATACCAGGCAGCAACAAGCAGTTACCAGGCAGCAACAAGCAGTTACCAGGCAGCAACAAGCAGTTACCATGCAGCAGTGAGCAGTTGTGAGAGTTTGAGAGGCATTTCACTGCCTATCAACAGTCCGTGGAAAAGAGGCCTAAAATTGATTGTGATCTCGCTCAAACAGACAACAATTCAGTGGCCAGCCAGATAGTTAAATTGTTGAATGATATAATACTGAGCAGCGAGTACAGAGTTTAAGATGTATTTATTATATATGTATTTTTACATTTACATTTAAAAACTATAAATAAAAAAAACAGGCTTTAAAAACCTAAGCAAATAATTATAGCCCATTTTACACATTTATAGAAGCTAAATGTCACTGTATGTGTTATTTTTGTACAATATGCATATGAATTCATGCCAGCTCATTGGCGTGCAGCAAATCCACCTGGAAGGATGTGCTGTGCATTGCTGTGTGTTGTATCTGACCTCTCTCTGGACTCACTCAGACACATTACTGAGAAGCCATCCACCTCTCTCACACACGACAGCTTTGTGGCACTTCCCAGTGTTTCCCTGCAGCAGAAAACTAAATTTGCACATCATCGGAAAAATATAATGGCAAAAACAAGCTGTGACACAGACACACTAATCCCTTAGCAATTGTGTCCTCTTTCTGATGGCGTTAGTGCATCAATAAGGCTCTGCAACCTTAGCAAAAAAGCTAATCTTTTCGGAAGAAAAATGTGACAATTATTTAATGCCACCGACGGGTCCTAAACTAGATTTCTGCCTAATAATGTTTCATGGAAGTATTACACGGATTGTGCCAAGTATGGGTTAACCCCTTCCGCCCTTCTCTCATCCATTTATCCAGTGTTTAAGTTTCACTATTCTCTTGTTTATTTAACATACCATAACACAGCCAGTCAGAATTTTAAAAGGCATGATCTGCTTAGGAGAACAAACCTTCAACCTTTTTATATTGCCTGTTTAAGAATCTGTCTGGAAGTTGGGTCTCCCGGGCCTAATTTATCGATGCGTCTGCAAAATGAGAACCATCAGACTTTTAATTCTGCAGCTGTAATTTTTTTTTTTAGTTCAGGTTTAGATATAAATTGTTTCTATGTGGCAATACAGCTTTCTTTTCAGAAAAACTGGTAATTGATCCCCAAAATGTTACAGTAACTTTCCAGTTTACTGCTAAATTGGTTATTTCATTGTTTCTTAGCATGTACCTCGTCATCAAACATGGGCCCATATGCAATTCAGTTTTTCTCCTACAAGATCATTTTTAATTCTCTGTTTAAAATATTATCTCTGAATTTGACTACTATGTTAAACTGTACTATGGTACAACCATGGACAGAGAAAAATTGGCCCAAAATATTCTGTGGTTTTTGGATTGATTAAACATTTCCCGTTTTTTTCCCAAGCAGCTAAAGAGAAGCTTAATACTTTGATCACACAGGAGGAGGGCTGTGCTGCCATCAAGACCATGAAGTTGTCTAAAGCACCTGGGAGGGGCGGCTTCATAGCCTGATATAACAAGAAATTTCCATGACTCCTAGTCCCAGTATTGGCTGCCCCCGGTATTGGCTGCCTGAGAGAGATACGGACACCTTCTCTTCTCCTCTCTTTGGATGCAGAGAAGGTGTTCAACAGGGTCGCCAGGAGGTACCTCTGTGTGGTTTTGCTAAAGTTTGGGCTGTCCTGCGAGTTCCTAAACGGGGTCAGGGGTCTATATGTTCATCCCTCTGTGATGGTCTCCAATATGGGTTTTGTTTCAAAGGCCTTCCCTATTTTAAATGGTACAAAACAAGGGTGCCCCCCGTCGCCTCTTCTCTTTGTCCTTTATAGAGCGGCAGAGCCTCTGGCGATTATGTTGAGAGACTCCCCGAATATTTATGGGGTTTCTGCAGGCAGGGAGACATTCAAAATTGCTCTGTTTGACAATGATACAGACTTTTCATTAAATAACTCATATATTTCCCTCCCCAACCTTTTTCATCTTCTACGGGACTTTTGTGTAGTGTCGGGGTTCAGAGTCAACAACACTAAGTCAGGGGCAATGGTTTTTGGCCTTTCGAGGGAGCAACAGCTTGCACTTGCAGCTCCATTTGGTCTTAACCACTTATTGCTCCAGGGGCGTAGATATTCTTCTATGCAAGTTAAAGAGAAATAAATAAGTGGAGAAAATTGCTCTGGTCCCAGGTTATACCCTCAGGATTGAAATATCTGGGAGTTAATATCACCCCTGCTCCTCCTGATAAGCTATATAGCCCCAACTATACTCTCATGCTTTCTAAACTACATTGGCTGTTAAATGACTGCACTTCTTACTCCCTTTCCTTGACGGGACATGGCTTCTCCATTAAAATGAATATTTTGGCAAAAATGTTATATTTATTCCATTCACTCCCTATCAAACTAAATTGGGCTGACATTAGTAATCTTCAAACCCATTTCACAAAGTTTATTTTAGGGCATAAGCCCCAAGAATAAAGTATCAATATTTAGGGATAATGGAGGTCTGGGCACCCCTAGTCTCTCCAACTATTATTATGCCTCCAGGATGTCACAGCTACTGCAGTGATTGGCACCAAGGGGCACTATACAATGAGTAGATCTTGAAGTGGCACTATTTCTACCCTTCCCCATTGAGCGTCTGCCGTGGACCAATCATCTCTGTATTCAGATCTCCGCCTCTACACACACAAACTTGGAATACCTATACGTGTGGAGGTAACTGTATAAGTGGCACTCTAGCCAAGCAGCTTGCTCTCTGAAGAAATCTCTTTGGTACAATTTAGACTTTGCTCAGGTTTGTGAACGAGGTGTCTGGGAAGCCTGGAAGCGCCAGGGTGTGTTGTCAGTCCAGGACCTTTTTACCGAGACCAAAGACTTACCCTGGCAGCAGTTTCAGAAAAAAAGTCAGCTTCCATTGTCTGAACTGTTCATATATTTGAAGGTTAAGGGCTTTATTTTTTCATCTCGAGGTCCTCCTCATGAAGGTGTTCTGTCACATATTGAGTCCAAATATGGCCCCAGCTCATCTGGGCCCGTTATGATATCGATTTTGTACTCTCTTCTTTGGTATCAGCAGTAGTGTTGGGCGAACAGTGTTCGCCACTGTTCGGGTTCTGCAGAACATCACCCTGTTCGGGTGATGTTCGAGTTCGGCCGAACACCTGATGGTGTTCGGCCAAACCGTTCGGCCACATGGCCGAACTAAGAGCGCATGGCCGAACATTCCCCGAACGTTCGGCTAGCGCTGTGATTGGCCGAACGGGTCACGTGGTTCGGACCCGAACGCGCTCTGATTGGCCGGAGTGTCACGTGGTTCGGGTAAATAAATACCCGAACCACGTCATATCTCCGCCATTTGTCTGTGGGTTTAGCTTTGGGTAGGCAGGCAGGGTAGTTTGCGCTCCAGCCACGCTAGCCAGGGTCCCCCCAGTCATTGTGTGTCGCTGCTGGGAACAGTAGTACACCGCTCGCTCAGCCACACTATATAGCATTGTGTTTACTGCCACTCTGTGTACCTCGCTCAGCCACACTATATACAGTAGCATTGTGTTTACTGCCACTCTGTGTCTGCTGGGAACAGTAGTACACTGCTCGCTCAGCCACACTATATAGCATTGTGTTTACTGCCACTCTGTGTACCTCGCTCAGCCACACTATATAGCATTGTGTTTACTGCCACTCTGTGTCTGCTGGGAACAGTAGTACACTGCTCGCTCAGCCACACTATATAGCATTGTGTTTACTGCCACTCTGTGTACCTCGCTCAGCCACACTATATAGCATTGTGTTTACTGCCACTCTGTGTCTGCTGGGAACAGTAGTACACCGCTCGCTCAGCCACACTATATAGCATTGTGTTTACTGCCACCTGGATTGGAAACGACTATGCAACACTCCTGGACCCCAACCAAGTAACATGAACAATGACCATCTGTGATGGGTTAGCGTTGCGGGTCCCTGTTTATTGAACCTCTCATCTTTATTACATTTATGACTGCATGGCGGCAAAAAGCATTGCTATATCCGCACGCTATTTGTCCTCATGCAAGGCCTGGGATGTTGTGTCTCAAAAAGCGTGGCCTTCCCCTCCTGCGCCTCCTCCTGTTCCATCACGTGTGGTGCTGCTGCTGCTGCTGGCCTGGGTTAGCGTTTCCGGTCCCTGTTTATTGAACCTCTCATCTGTATTACATTTATGACTGCATGGCGGCAAAAGCATTGCTATATCCGCACGCTATTTGTCCTCATGCAAGGCCTGGGATGTTGTGTCTCAAAAAGCGTGGCCTTTTCCTCCTGTGCCTCCTCCTGTTCCATCACGTGTGCTGCTGCTGCTGCTGGCCTGGGTTAGCGTTTCCGGTCACTGTTTATTGAACCTCTCATCTGTATTACATTTATGACTGCATGGCGGCAAAAAGCATTGCTATATCCGCACGCTTTTTGTCCTCATGCAAGGCCTGGGTTGCGTCTCAAAAAGTGTGGCCTTCTCCTCCTGCGCCTCCTCCTGTTCCATCACGTGTGCTGCTGCTGCTGCTGGGTTAGCGTTGCCGGTCCCTGTTTATTGAACCTCTCATCTTTATTACATTTATGACTGCATGGCGGCAAAAAGCATTGCTATATCCGCACGCTATTTGTCCTCGTGCAAGGCCTGGGATGTTGTGTCTCAAAAAGCGTGGCCTTCTCCTCCTGCGCCTCCTCCTGTTCCATCACGTGTTCTGCTGCTTGTGCTGGGTTAGCGTTACCGGTCCCTTTTCCTGGAACCTCTTCTCTGTATTACATTTATGACTGCATGGCGACAAAAAGCATGTTACCTGTGCAAAGAAACATGACATTTTCCACATTTAAAAGACAGTTTTTCCTTTGAAACTTTACAATCAATTTTCTCAAAAACTATAAGCTCTTTTTCAAATATTTTTTTTCCTCTTGTACTCACTCCCAAGGTGCACATACCCTGCAAATTTGGGGTATGTAGCATGTAAGGAAGCTATACAAAGCACGAAAGTTCGGGTCCCCATTGACTTCCATTATGTTCGGAGTTCGGCGCGAACACCCGAACATCGCGGCGATGTTCGGCGAACGTTCGCGAACCCGAACATCTAGGTGTTCGCCCAACACTAATCAGCAGCTTCCATCAGACATCCCACCATGACAAAGTGGCAAGAAAGGCTGCTAGGGGATATCAAGCCTGAGGATTGGGAATCTGTGTTTGACAGGATGGGCAAAGCCTCTACTAATTGTGTCATAAAGGAAAGGTCTTAAAAATATTTTATGATTGGTACCACACTCCTACCAAGCTCTTTCAGTAGGGTCTCTTGCCTAACATTTTGTGTTTTAGAACCTTGGGTTGCATTTTTTTATAAGCCCTCACAATCATGAAATAAGTTCCAAAACATCTACAGTATGTCAGCCAAGTGCAGCCCAGACTTTGTCGGTGTCCTTTTGGAAGGCTATCCCTCTCCTGTGTCGGCTCCTGTTAAAAAAGGTTAACATATCTTGGAAAAGTTAACGCACTCCGTGTCCCCTTGTTCCCACAAATTCTGTGAGATCTAAAACCCATGATCCACTTGGGCTTCACGGTATCTGTAAGACTGCCTGGCTACCCCCTTTATAGGGTGTTTTTCTAGCATGCCTGGGTCTGTTACCCTCCCACCTTTTCTGGGAGATTCAGTTTATGCTGGGTTACCACACCATTCTTTACCTGTGTTCAGTCTATGGTCCAACTGTACTATTTATCTCTTGTTATAAGTTAGTTGTTTTTGTTTTTCCTCCTTGCAGAGGTTGTTTATTGATATGCACAATTGTATTCCTGATGTCTGTTTCTTTTTTAAAATGTAGTGACATTTTGCTCCTTTTCATTTGCCAGCAAAAATTTTTGAAAAAACTAATACAAATTATTGTTAGTAGTAACAACATTATTAGTTAAACTGCAGTATAGTAAAGCAACCATAAGCTATCACTGTTAAGTGAGGTGATTATCTCTATGGTATTGTGATTTTCTGTATTTTTTTTCTCTGTTCTAATTACGCTGCATTTACTGATGGTTGTGTATGTTTTATCGCTGCATGTTTTTCTTCAGTAAAGAGTTCAAACTTGTTATACTGGGTATCTGCATGTACAGACCACTCTGCTCCATCAATAATAACTGCATGTTAGGATCTTTTACCCTTGTCCCCTGTCTATGGCTGGCACTGGGCCTTTAATTTTTAGATAGGAATAAACTTTGATCTCTGTTTAAAGGGACCCTGAGCACTCATGAAAAAATGAAATTGTGACTTACCTGGGGCTTCCTCCAGCCCACCGTTAGAGATGTCGCGAACATAGAATTTCCCGTTCGCGAATGCGAACTTCTGCAAATGTTTGCAAACAGGCGAATCTAGAGAACCGCCATAGACTTTAATCGGCAGGCGAATTTTAAAACCTAGAAAGACTTTCTGGCCACAAAATTGATGAAAAAGTTGTTTCAAGGGGTCTAACACCTGGACTGTGGCATGCCGGAGGGGGATACATGCCAAAAGTACCACCAAAAATTACGGAGTTGTCGCACAGTTGGATTTTAATCCCTAAAGGGCAGAAATCACATTATGCACAGCTCTGGGTGTCAGTGGGCTGTGGAATGTCTCACACAAAGAAATGCAATAGTACTATCAGAATGCAGTGAAATAATAATGCACGGGAGTGGTTCTGTGCCTGCAACTTAATGAGGCAACAGCAGTAGTGTGCACACAGCTCTGGGTGTCAGTGGGCTTTGGAGTGTCACACACACAAAAAACACAGGAGACAGATGTGATAGCCCTCAAAAGGCCTGTTTGTGGGGCTTTCACAGCAAGCGAGGAACAAGAATACAGGCCTAACTAATGCTTTCCCTACCTATCTGTAGCAAGTCTGACCCTGTACAGACTAACAGTCAGCAGCCAGCAGAGAATTAATCCAATATGGCCACCACTACTGCTTGAAGGGGTGCTAACTGATTGGCTGCCATGTGTCTGCTGACTGTGAGGTAATGGGTAAAAGTTTAGCTCAATGATAATGTATAGGGGGAAAATCGAACACACCAAATGATTGCTGTTCGCAGCGAATGCGAACAGCCGATGTTCGCAGATTACTGCTTGCTGGCGAACTGTTCGGGTCATCTCTACCCACCGTAGGCCGCAAGGTCCCCCGGGGTCCTCCTGGCTCCTCTCCTGGTCCCGGCTGGTGACTCCGTTATGGTACAACTTTGGCCAGAAGTCATCAGGCTTGCTTCCCACTTTACCAATCCGCGGCATCAAGCTGGCTGGCTACGCGTCATCACGCTGGTCGGTGTGAGAGTCCTGCACATTTGCAGTTCAATATTAGAGAACTGTGCATGCACAGGCCTCTCACGCCAGCCGGTGTGATGACGCATAGCCGGCCGGACAACTTCAGGCCAAAGTCATACCATAACGGAGCCGCCAGCCGGGACTAGGAGAGGAGCCAGGAGGACACTGAGGGAACTTGCAGCCTAAAGTAGGCTGGAGGAAGCTCCAGGTAAGTCACAATTTAATTTCTAATGAGTGCCCAGGGTCCCTTTAACATTAAGACTTAAGACATTGGTTTTTCACAGACTATAAGCAGCCCAGAAGTAATTGAATCCCTAATTTAGATCTGGCTGAAACATACATGTATTCAGAACTTGATAGTCCGAATAATAATTCTACATGTGTGATCTGTTTAGAAAGTCTAGCTAGGATTGTCACACTTTGAACATCACAGTGCCAGGAAATGTGCATTAGTTATGATCATTGTTAACCCTAATATCATTTTGTTTCAGGCTAGGTTGACAGTGGTCAGCTGCATAACACACACATTATGAGTGTGAACTGCAATGGAGACTGGACATATTGACTGAAATACAAACCCTGCATGCAGCGAGTTAAAATAACATAATCAGTTATAACACAATACTGTGAAGAGCCCCATAGCATTATATGGGCATTGAGTTGACCTGCAGAATTATTCTGCAACTCAACTGAGAACAGGGCCTTAGTCACAGTTTTTGTCAGAAAAGCTTTCCATCCTTTCACTTTATAATAAAAAATTCCCTTGCTTTTGTCCGGCTGGCCTGTCTCTCCATGGCTTGTTGATATTGGCATCTCAAAAAGAAAAATTAAGTTGTTATGGCTGCAAAAATAGAAATCTGTTGGCGATGCTGTCTTTGAAAATAGCAAGGATTCATTTGTTTGACAAGCAGGGGATTAATTTCTACTTCTCCTAATGTTTATTTAGATGTAGTTTCCACAGCCGTCTATATTTAATTATTTGAAGTCATGGGGAGGAGAGGTGAGGGTCAGGGTGGAATGTTATTGGGAATTATTAGATTATTATCATTGCAGTTCCCTTTGAAGAAGTGCTTACAAATCTATGAAGTCTTTCTCAGCTCTTGAACTAGAAGAAGAGTACATCTAGGTAGATTTACACATCAGTAATAAAATTGCAGATAAAAACAAAAATCAGTCCAATATGGTCCATGTTTTTTTTTTTCATGATAGCCAAATCTGTCACTATGCTTTGATTTGAGGGATGTTTTCTCATGGCTATTTAATGGGAAAATGAACTCTAGTTCAGGAAAACAAGCAATTGTGGCAGCATTATTTCAGTTTATCCAGATTGTAACGATTGCGGAATCGTCTCCGTGGTCAGCGCACCAGACGTGCGCTGACGCGGCGGATTTCCTCCACAAGCGTATAATTGAGGACACCCAGGCTAGGTGCTATGCACCTGCAGAGGGAAATTCCTGTCGGCAGGTGGAGCTGTGGAGTGCAGAGGAACAGCTCCTCTGCCCTACCACACACGCCAGACAGGAATTGTACGAAGGGAAGAAACGCAATCGCAAGAGAAGCGATTGAGAGTGAGCACAGAGACAGATTGTGTGTGTGTGTGCATAAAATTAGTCGCCAACCCGCGACTGTGCACACACCACAGCAGATAAGAAGCAGGAACGCGATCGCAAGAGGTGCGATCGCCAGACGTGACACAAGATTACAGCAAGGCGGAGCACGAGAGTAGCAAAGGCACAGCAAATAATACAATAAGGAGATACGTAAAATAACAAACGCTAGCTAACCGCGAACACCGCACTCATTCGCAACAGTGCACGCGGTTATGCGTGGTCTCCACGTGATAAGCACAATAGAGACAAGCACGCCTAACTAACCATTAACAGACAAACATGAAACAGAGGACGCGAGCGCTTGCTTAACGGTTACCTCACCGAGCCTCCAGCAAGCGCAGCAGACAAGACAGACACATGAAAACAGGGACAAGCGACAGAAGGATCCCCAGCGCTAGCGAAAAGTGGCTAGCGCGATCCCAGAAGACAGAACAGAAGGATCCCCAGCGCTAGCGAAAAGTAGCTAGCGCGATCCCAGGAGACAGAACAGAAGGATCCCCAGCGCTAGCGAAATAGTGGCTAGCGCGATCCCAGAAGACAGAACAGAAGGATCCACAGCACTAGCGCAAAGAGACTAGTGCGATCCAGAGAAGATAATAACAGAACAGAAGGGCCTACCAGTAGCAACCGCTGCTCTGGTTAGCACCCCACAGACAGACAGAACAGGCAATACAAATAATACAATCCTAACTAGACTAGGGAATCTGCCTAGCGCAGTCCCACGAATAACTCTAAACTAATCTTCAACGAGAAGTAGCATGGCTGACACTCCAGCAGTGTCCATCAGGAACAGACCATGGAAGGGAAATGTCCAGCAAAGCATTCTGGGAGCAGAATGCTTTTATAGTGCCAGTCATCAAAAGAAGGCAGGTAAGGGATTTGCATGACTAATGTATGCAAATTCCTCAGCAACACAAGCTGCAGAACTGACAGAAGGTCTCTCTTAAAGAGACCTGCAGAATGCAGATGTGAACAGTGGTCAAAACGCTGCCTGTCTGCACAGGCAGCTGAGCAGATTCTCACAGTACCCCCCCTTCTAGGGTCGAATTCCAGACGACACTCAAAACTGATATCTCCAAACCATTCTAACAGAAGACTCATGAAGGTCGGGGCAGCCCGACAAGGTCCAATTCCAGAGTCAGTCCACCCGAAACCGACCTCATCGGAAACAGAAGCCACCGAAACATGCCCATCAGTACTACCAGTCTCAGTATAACACCCATCAGGACTGTGAACGCCAGAGAAGAAGCCATCGACACCCTCCAGACAATACCCACCACCTTCCAAGGAGCGTTCGAAAATACCAAATCTGCCACAAAACCTGTTCGAAGTGTCTCTTTCAAAACAAAAGCCGCTGTTGATCGTATTCAGGGTACCAAGCAAAACTTCTCTTGGAATCTCCCAGAACGCCTTGAAGCTCCACAGAGATTCCAAGAAGCCAGAACGCTCACCAGGCTCACATGGAGAGCTACCAAGCACCCCCATGGAACCTATGACAGTTCCAGATTCAGAATTAGCAGGACACCCATCAAGATCAGGACTTTCAGGGACCACTTCTAGGCATGCAAGCAGGCAGGCTAAATCAGAACATGTCTCCACCGAGGAAGCATCTGAGTACGCTGGTAACCGAGGCACACTTGGGCTTTCTGGATCACAGAGCACACTGGGGTACACCAGCACAGGAGAAACCTCAGGACATGTCGGGGAACTGCCAACCTCAGAGTCCGATACGAGAAAACCAAAACCAGGACCGGGCATAAGTTCATCACGATTAGGGGCCACAGGCACTGGTCTTTCAAAAGAAGACTAGGACTCAAATTTAGAATTTTCTGTGACTGCAATATCATCATTCACTACACAGGCATGAAGCTCCATCAGAGCTGAAAAGGTAGCCAGCAAGGCAGCAATGCCTACTGAAGTGGGCAACACCTCAGAAGGACTTGGGGGGCAGGAGACGTCTCCTACAAGTTCTGCACCCCTTGGGAGGAACTCAGAGATCTTTAGGAGGTCAGACAGGACCTCAGGAACATCCTTTTTCAAGTCTCCTAAGAAGGATTCTAAACTATCCATGTTACAGGGCAAAGCTTGAACTTTATTTTGTGAACCGGGCAGATGTCTCAGGGAAGGTTCCACCATAAACTGAGACTGAATTTCATCATCAGGACAGGAATACACAGAAATATCTAGTGAAACTAACTCTGGCCTTCTGAGTTTCGTTTCACTGCAGGGAAATTCCTCCATAGTAGTCAAACCCGACTGCAATTCAAAAATAGCAGAGAAACAGGTAACAATGGTTGCAATACCTAGACGAGCCTCTAGGGACACTGCAGGAGATTTTAAACAAGGTAGTATTGACTCATCCATATTACTGGGTGGAGAGTCAGTACTTACTTCAGAATCAGACTCGCAAATGTCAATGCGAGTGGACATAATGTCTTTATTCATGATACAGGGCAGGCTCAGAGACATCTTCTCTGGACAGAGCAAAGGTGCTTCAGTATCAGGTTCACAAAACCAAAGTGCTGTCTCATTCTTAGACTAGGCTAACGAGGTCGAATCCGAGGAGACAGAACGCAAAATTTGCGAATCCACAATCACTTTAGGTTGCGAAACCGAACACTCCAAAGACAGGGATTCTGAGGTCTCCAGGCTGGATTGCTGGATCTCAGAAACGCCAGCTGACAATGTACCTTTACAAACGTCACCTGAATGACGTACACGTAATTCATTCAGAATCATTTTCCACATACAAATCAGCGGACTCACAAAGTCAAATTCACACCCCTCTTTTTCTCTTAAGGCGGAAGCATAACTTATACATATTCTCAAGACAGATTCACTTCTGGCAATGTAGTACTCACAAAACAACAACAACAACAACAACAACTAACATTTGTAAAGCGCTTTTCTCCCGTGGGACTCAAAGCGCATAAGCATGGCTCCGACCATCGTGGTACAGAGGAAGAATTTTATAAATCTGGAAATGCCAGGCTAAACAGGTGGCTTTTCAGTCTGGATTTGAATAGCTCCAGGGATGGTGCTGTCTTTACTGGGTGTGGCAGAGAGTTCCAAAGAGTAGGGGCAGCATGACAGAAGGCTCTGTCTCCAGATTTTTTGAGGTGCACTCTGGGAGTGATCAAGTTTATAGAACTTGCTGATCTGAGGTTGTGAGAGGTGTGGTGCAGCTTCAGCAAGTCCTTCATGTATCCAGGGCCCAGATTGTGCAGGGATTTGAATGTCAGCAGTCCAATCTTGAAGAGTATTCTCCATTCTACTGGTAGCCAGTGCAGTGAGCGAAGGATCGGTGTAATGTGACAGTGGCGAGGCTGGTTTGTTAGCAATCTGGCAGCAGCATTCTGCACTAATTGCAGGCGACGCAGGTCTTTTTTGGGGAGGCCAACATAAAGGGCATTGCAGTAGTCCAGCCGTGATGTGATGAAGGCGTGGACTAGGGTTTGAAGATCCTCTGGGGGAATCAGATGTTTAATCTTTGCAATGTTCTTCAGATGAAAGAAGGAAGATTTAACTACAGATGAAATTTGGTTTCTGAAACTCAATTCCCCATCGATTAGTACGCCAAGGCTGCGCACAAGGTTGAAGCTGTTTATGTCTGAATTCCCAATCCTGATTGGTGTTGCTTTAGGATAGAGCTGTTTTGATGGCGAGCACTGGCTTTGGACAAACAGGACCTCAGTTTTGTCAGCATTCAGTTTCAACCAGTTATTCATCCATGCCTGAAGCTCAGCTAAGCAAGAGTTTATTTTTGGGGTAGGGTCTGTTCCACCAGGTTTGAAGGACAGGTATAGCTGTGTGTCATCGGCGTAGCAGTGGTACGTCAGGCCATGTCGTTGGATAAGTGTACCGAGTGGCAACATGTAGATTGCAAACAGCAGAGGGGATAGGATTGATCCTTGTGGCACTCCGAATTGTAGAGGTGCAGGTTTGGACATTATAGGTCCTAGGGATACTCTCTGTGTTCTGTCAGTCAGGAATGATCTGAACCACTGGAGGACTGATCCACTGATGCCACAGTACTCCTGCAGTCTGTTAAGCAGGATTTCATGGTCAACTGTATCAAAAGCAGCTGAGAGATCCAACAGGATTAGGATGGAGCATTCCCCTCTGTCCCTTGCCATGAGCAGATCGTTGCAGACTTGGATGAGGGCTGTTTCACAGCTGTGGTGTTTCTTAAAGCCAGATTGTAGAGGGTCCAGGATGTTGTTTACTGACAGCCTGGTTTCAAGTTGCAGATAGACAGCCTTTTCAATAACTTTACTTAAGAAGGGGAGGTTGGAGACAGGTCTGTAGCTGCTCATAGCATCTGGATCCATGGAAGGTTTTTTAAGAAGGGGCTTGATGATTCCTTCTTTTAGAGGGGTAGGAAACCTCCCTGCTTGCAGAGAGCAATTTACTATTTTGTGAAATGCTGGACCAAGCAGGTCAGGGCATTTCAGCATATGTTTAGTTGGTCCAGGGTCCAGGTCGCAGGTTGTCTGGCGGAGACGACAGAGGATGTCTGAGATCTCTTCCTCACTAATACTTTTGAAATCAGTCCAGGGTGTTAGGTTGTTTTTGCAGCTATTTCCATTCATACGACAACGCTTCGAGCTGTTTTTTCTGGAACGGGGGCTCCCATTCACACCTGACTAGGTCTGAGCATTCATACTGAACAATGTTAGGGGAAGTTGTGGCAACAACATGAGGAATCATATTAATTTTACTCTTGAAACTGCATAGTTTGGGAATTTTCCCCATAGCAAGATCATAGATGGAGGATCTTAAAGTAGTACTGAGAGAAGAAGATCTGTTTTTACATGACAAGGGATCCCACAAATCATTGACAAAACTGACACACTCACGCCGATCACAATCGGCAGGAACATCTGAGAAACAGGCATCAGATCGCACAGATTTAACCTCTAAACAAACGAGAGAAACTCCATCAGAATTCACGCAGGTGTCCACAGTCGAGGCACACCCATTCATTTCAGGTCGCACAGTGTCCAAACTCACTTGCTTTACCCCAGAAAGACAGGAATAATCATGTGACAATGGTGTCTCTTTATTGGAAATAATTGGTTGGTGTGTGTGCAATTCGTCCAAAATAGTCTGCCACTCATAAATCACCAGATCCACATCACACTCATCACATTCATCAGAATCGATCAAAAGGTACATAGAGTCGAGACAATCATTCAGGTCATCCGCGCTCTTTGCGATATAAAAATCGCAAAAGGCTTTCCAATCGAAATCAAATTCTTCCAACAAGGCCCCAATTTCCCATGAGGCAAATGGCGGTTCAAACAACCCAGTATCGAGATAATCCCCATATGGGTGGGGATCAGGGACGAGCACCGATTTTTTTAACTGCTTTTATATAGTGTGCGATCCTACCTATAATAGGATCCACATACGCTTTTGTCTCAGGCAATGACATCTGAATCAAATCAAAGGTTCCCTCTGCCCTGGGAATTTTGGTTGGGCTGGACATTCTGTAACGATTGCGGAATTGTCTCCGTGGTCAGCGCACCAGACGTGCGCTGACGCAGCGGATTTCCTCCACAAGCGTATAATTGAGGACACCCAGGCTAGGTGCTATGCACCTGCAGAGGGAAATTCCTGTCCGCAGGTGGAGCTGTGGAGTGCAGAGGAACAGCTCCTCTGCCCTACCACACACGCCAGACAGGAATTGTACGAAGGGAAGAAACGCAATCGCAAGAGAAGCGATTGAGAGTGAGCACAGAGACAGATTGTGTGTGTGTGCATAAAATTAGTCGCCAACCTGCGACTGTGCACACACCACAGCAGATAAGAAGCAGGAACGCGATCGCAAGAGGTGCGATCACCAGACGTGACACAAGGTTACAGCAAGGCGGAGCACGAGAGTAGCAAAGGCACAGCAAATAATACAATAAGGAGATACGGAAAATAACAAACGCTAGCTAAGCGCGAACACTGCACTCATTCGCAACAGTGCACGCGGTTATGCGCGGTCTCCACGTGATAAGCACAATAGAGACAAACACGCCTAACTAACCATTAACAGACAAACATGAAACAGAGGACGCGAGCGCTTGCTTAACGGTTACCTCACCGAGCCTCCAGCAAGCGCAGCAGACAAGATAGACACACGAAAACAGGGACAAGCGACAGAAGGATCCCCAGCGCTAGCGAAAAGTGGCTAGCGCGATCCCAGAAGACAGAACAGAAGGATCCCCAGCGCTAGCGAAAAGTAGCTGGCGCGATCCCAGGAGACAGAACAGAAGGATCCCCAGCGCTAGCGAAAAGTGGCTAGCGCGATCCCAGAAGACAGAACAGAAGGATCCACAGCACTAGCGCAAAGAGACTAGTGCGATCCAGAGAAGATAATAACAGAACAGAAGGGCCTACCAGTAGCAACCGCTGCTCTGGTTAGCACCCCACAGACAGACAGAACAGGCAATACAAATAATACAATCCTAACTAGACTAGGGAATCTGCCTAGCGCAGTCCCACGAATAACTCTAAACTAATCTTCAACGAGAAGTAGCATGGCTGACACTCCAGCAGTGTCCATCAGGAACAGACCATGGAAGGGAAATGTCCAGCAAAGCATTCTGGGAGCAGAATGCTTTTATAGTGCCAGTCATCAAAAGAAGGCAGGTAAGGGATTTGCATGACTAATGTATGCAAATTCCTCAGCAACACAAGCTGCAGAACTGACAGAAGGTCTCTCTTAAAGAGACCTGCAGAATGCAGACGTGAACAGTGGTCAAAACGCTGCCTGTCTGCACAGGCAGCTGAGCAGATTCTCACACAGATAAAAAATTCAATTTCCCCTTTTTTGTGTTCCAAAAAGTTTTCATCACACCTATAGAGCAATGGCTTCATTTCCAACGAGTAAAGATTACACCTACATAATTTTAAGAACAGATAACCAACTTACTTCAGCTTACAGTTTAACAGACATTAAAGTGGGATTATACTCAAAATAACATTTATGCTTTAAAACCTTGAACACCACCCAGACACGGGGAGAACATACAAACTCCTTGCAGATGTTGACTTAATTAAGATCATAATTACGCAAAATTAAGAATCCAAGAAAAAGAGGCAGATCGTCAACACAAGAGTTAAGCTGGCCATATACTATACAATTCTGCATAATTATGATCTTAATTACAATCAATATTATGATCAACATTTCGATTGACTTACCAAAAACTAACATTGTGGTTCAGTGTTTTGATCATAATATCGATTGTAATCACAATTGTAAATACTTAAATCCACAATCCACAATCAGTTTAAGAAGGATTAATTAGATGTTTTTGTCTAATCAACTGTCCTATTGGGCAAAAGAATTGTACACTGTATGGCTACCTTTAGTACAAGAGCGGCCTGCAGTTTCTGTGGTTCACCTGGACATCAATTGTAAATTGCACTTGAATAATCATGTTAGTGTACTATCCATTGGTGACTTGAACTGTATGCTGACAACAGATTGGATTCTTTTTCTGATTATGACAGAAGACACAGGTTTTATAATTTTACTGTCCATCTTGAATGAGCTCCAGTCTAGAAGATGCAGCACTGTTTATGGATAATGTTTATCCACTTGAGGACTGCAGTGGTAAACCCCCCCCTAAAGACTAGGGCAAATTTAACTAAATGGGCCACTGCAGCTTTAAGGCATAGCTGCAGGCCCACACAACTCAGCACACAAGTGATTCCCCCACCTTTTCTCCGCAACCAACAGAGCTCTCTGTTGGTGGGGTCTGATCGCCCCCACCCGTGTTTTTTTTTTAATATAAATATTTATGTTTTTTTTAAAATTAAAATATGCTGCGCTTGTACGTGCTGTCCCCCTGCTTCAGCCTATGAGAGCCGATCGCTCTCCTTTCTCCCAGGGGGACAGCCGTGTCATACGGCTGTCCCCAGTACAGCACTGCTGCTGATCGCAGTGCTGTACTAGCAGAAAAGACGGCGAAAAAGTCTAACAGTCTTCCGAGCGGCAATCGGCACTCAGAAACTGAAGACGGGGTGGAGCTCCGCCCCCCAAGCAGGAGATGCACGCGCAGCCTGCGCGCGATCTGCTCCAAACTGCAGCCCCAGAACTTGACGCCAATTGTATATATGATCTCGCGATCTCCTCCAAACTGCAGCCCCAGGACTTGACGCCAATTGTATATATGATTGTATATATGATATCTTCATATCATGGCAAAGTTTTAACTTGCATTTGTGTATACAGTGATGAAATGTGTTCACACACAGTGATTTTTAACAGTGTTACTGAACTCATGCAGTCTTTTCTAGTATGCGAGCATGCCTGCTTTTTATCTGTACTGCCCGAGGACCCAAATATCACAGCCATCCAATACTGGCAATGGCCTTATCCCTTACGCATAGGGATTCTTCCAGATTACCTTAATATTTCAATTATATTATATTATATAGATGATGAAAAGCACTTTTCCATTCAGGAACATTGTTCATTAATGGTTGCACTTTTTTTTTCCAGTGAAGTGTTTTAAAAAGGGGTATAACCATACACATGTTTACTTGTGAGAATCTTAGCCTTTAGATGCTCTTTTTATATCCAGTCATGTTACTGACCTATCTTTAGTTAATCTAATAAACTGTGAGATGGTGCAGCAGGTGCTTTTTTAATCAATACACAACTTTTACATTCTTTTGCTGCTAGCTGTATTCCGATTTTTCAAAAATGTGTTGCTGGCAACAAATTCATAATGAGGATTTATTTTTCATATATCGAGTATAACCATCTGATATATCGTTTTTCTACTATTTTTTTATTAAACATTCAGTTTAAATGATTCATATTCAATCACATCCTGTTTTTAATTTATTTACATTTTACAAATAGTCAAAAAACTTTTTATTTTCTTAAAAAGTCCCACCACGAGTCTCCACAGTGCAGTGAATATTAATTAGCCATGTGGCTGGTTTGCAGAGTAGGAGGGGAGACCTCCTCCTCCAACATTACTGAGCATGTGCAAACAGTCTAACGTGGCTTAGCCCAGTATAACGTACAGCATGCTGCACTTTCCCAGAGCGTGCAGCGTTACAATGTAACGCAACGTGGGCACTGTGAACAGCCCATTGATTTATTATTGCTGTGAGTTGGGCTGCGTTACTGGCTGCTGTAACGTCAGCCTGTAACATCCCAATGTTAAACCAGCCTTAACGTAAGGCGCTGAAACTGCAAGCACAGAGTCAATTAAACAATCAGCTTTATATTTTTATTCTATTTTGCATTATATGTATTATGTGGGAAGGCATACACTACATGTGTATTACTTTGATGGCGTAAGTAATAAAAAAGTTATTGCTTTATTAACCTCTTGAGGACCACAGGCTTACACCCCCTAGTGACCGGGTGATTTTTTACAATTCAGCACTGCACAGCTTTAATAATTTATTGCGTGGCCATACAACTTAGCACACAAATAAATCTTACTTCCTTTTCTTCAACAGAGCTTTCTGTTGGTGGAATCTGATTGCTGCTGCGATGTGTTTGTTCTTTTAAAATCAATTTTAATGTTATTTTAAATAAAAAGCATTATTTTTTTTATTCCTTCCCCCTTTGCTCCCTCCCCCCGAGATCCACCACTAGCATTACCTCTCATAGGCATCAGCCTATGAGAGAGATACGATTGTGAGCCTCTCCTGGGGATAGCTCAGTGACAGAGCTGTTCCCCGTACAGCGCTGTGGTAGATCACAGCGCTGTACAAATTAACTTAGCCATTTTTTCCCCTTCAATTTACAGCCTGCCAGCTCTGATCGCGGCTGTTTGCGGCTGTCTCCTCTGTCCCCCTGCAGGGAACGCATGCTCATTCCCTGCTAATCCCATGCTAATTCCCTGCAAATTTGACACCAAGTCAGGGGCGTATTGTAACGATTGTGGAATTATCTCCGTGGTCAGCACACAAGATGTGATCCTCCACAAAGGTCTGAATAACAGAACCCAGCTTTGGTGCAATGCACCTGTAGAGGGGAATTCCCACCGGCAGATGGAGCTGTGGAGTGCAGAGGAATAAACCCTCTGCACTGCCACAGATGCCAGACAGGAATTGTACGAGGGGAAGCAATACAGGGCAAGATAGCCCCTAGTGAGAGAGAGTGAGCACAGAGACAGAATGTATGTATGTCCACCAATCTAGTCGCCACCCGGCGACGGTGAAAACACACGCACGAAGACCAAGTGGGAAAGCAATCGCCAGAATGGCGATTGCTAATAGCAACACAAAACTGAGTAAAGACAGAGCATAGGTATAGTAAAAAAGACACAGCAAACCATAACAATCAGAACGCCAAGGAAAATAACAAACGCACTTGCTAAACGCGGTCGCCGCACGAGAAGCACAACAGCGACAAAACACGTTACTGGTGCGGTCTCCGCACAAGAAGCGCAACAGAGACAAAACAAGCCAACCCTGACTAACAAAAGAAGACAGAAAACACAAACAAACAAATAACAGAATAATCGGTTGCTTTACCTCAGGCAACAGCAAGCGTTTACTCCAGACCAACAGATAAACAGACAACAGGAACAGATAGGATCCACTACTCTTCCGCAAGAGCGAGTGCGATCCGTACACGGGAGCAGGACTGAAAGGATCCACTGCTCTTCCGCAAGAGCGAGTGCGATCCGCACAACAAGACAGACAGAAGGAGTAGCCAGTAGCAACCGCAGCTCTGGCTACACTCCTAGACAGAATACAGAGAGATCCACCGCCTCTAATGCTAGGGCGAATGCAATCCAAACAGACAGAGCGATTTCCTGTCAGCTGCCGCTGGCGACAGAGCAATCGCAACAGAAAGACAGAACAAATGCAATACAGATAACAATGACCTTACTATGCTAGAAGGAATACTAGTGCACTCCCAAGGAACTACACTAAGATAGCAATATCAGTAAACAATTAGCAGAGGGCTGAGACTCCAGGCAAGTTAGCAGGAACAAACCTTCATGACCAGCAGGGAATTCTGGGAGGAAATGGTATTTATACTGCAAGCCATCAAAGGAAGCAGCTAAGCAATTTGCATGACAAGTGGATGCAAATTCCTCACCAGAACAGCAACTCTGCAACTTGCAGAGTGAAGACAGGTCTCTTTTCCAGGGACCTGCAGCACTTAGACCTAAAAAATGGTCAAAAAGCTGTCTGCCTGCGCAGACAGCAGAGCAGATCATTACACCTATCTGGGTAATATAGAGCCTATGGCAAACACTGAAATTGCACCCCCCCTAGTCAGAGCTTCTAAAAACAGCATCCTTTCTCATGTACATGTGTAATGGTTACCTGTGTTTTTTTTGATCGGGATATTGCTGAAGTAAATTTTTGGGAAATATCTCTTCTTATTTACTCTCTGTACTCTTTTCTAACATGATGCCAAGTGAGCCCTACATACATAAATTAAGTAGCCATGTTCCCCAGATAATTATTCTGCTCTGAGTCTGAAGCATGGGGCCTGGCGCACCATGGTGCTGTGGCGCCCATGGAACAAGCCATGCCTGAACCCCTCTAGATACGCCTCTGCACCAAGCCTATTTCTCCACCCAAATATCTGCTATTTGCAATATGTTTGTATTTCAGTTTGCACATAGTTGTTACAATTTTATTTTATAAATGGGCTACAGCGCAACAGCTAAATAATCTAGCTCCGTGCGTTTGTTGATAAAGGCAATGCTTTCTTTCATTTGGATAAAAACACAACAGATGATGTCCATCTCAGACATGCTTTTTGCATTCAGTCATTGTTGAAGACCAGGAAACCCCCAACTGGAATTTCACAGGACCTCTGTCTGTGCCAGAGAGGACTAGTCATGTAAATTAAGCAATCTGTTTTAAGTGAAGAGATATGGCTACAGTTTATCCATTGAATTATGCAAACCCTGTGCCAGTATTCTGTTCTTCATTGTCAAAACCATTACAGGTCTGCCACATAAATTGACACATTCAGGTCATGTTTGTGGTGCGGAAACAGCACTCTTTGGAAGGTTTCCTGCTACTCAGTAGAGAACATTGATGGGGCCAATGATTCTGTGCCCATTATCCAATGGATGCCAACATATGCTTACCACATTTAACATTGTTGTGGTCTCAGCTGAACCAGCAGCATGCTATTTAAATTACCCAGACAGCAATGTTGATTCCAAAGCGACAGATAATCAGCTGGGTATAAAGCGATCTCTTTGAAGGTGGAAAGCCTGGGGCGAGATAGACATACACAGTGGTGATTTGAGTTGATCGACTCTAAGCAGACGTAACCTTTGTCAGTACTTTGAAATAAAGTCCAGCAAGATTAAAACACTGAGAGCAGCTACAGTTTTCCCAACATCTGATTCATTCTCTTGTAAGTTCATGCAAGGAAAGGTTGGTGACACAAATCAAAACAGCTGCTTCCAGGTTTACTACTCACATCTATACCAATCAAATGGGATGCAAGGGAACTTGATGCAGAAATGAGAAAGTAAAGAAAAAAGTGTGTCTACAAATTCAGTTACATAAATAACTAGTGTTCACTGCATGACAAACACTGCACATTCTGCATTGTATTCTGCATTTTTATATACTGCTGACATCTCTTAGGGAAAGAAACCAAGGTGCCTGAAGGGGATCAGCTGAACTGGGTGCCGCAATCAATGGCCATGTAGTAGACCGCAATGCACATTGTGATTGCACGGCACTGAGAAGCTGAGCTGGGTATCTGATGAAGTGGATGTGAACTCTTGCACAGGACAGAAGGAAAACATAGAGAAATCCCCCCTGTATGTATTTAGAGAGTTAAACCTCTTTAATTCCCCCTCATCTGTTACTAAATACCACCATAATTTAATCTCTCAGCCATGTCAGCTTAGGAATATCCTCTCGGCAGAGCAGCTAATTTGTAAACACAGGATATTAACAATATGTCTGCTTCCATGAAAGCAGGAAGTAGACACACTGCAGCTTTATTACATTTATATCAGCTGTAACAAAGAAATGTTTTTCTTTAAAGGTTATTATGCTGTTGTGTATCATTGAGAGCAGAGAGGAAGTTCTGAGTTCTGGTCCGCTTTAATAAGCCAATCAGCTATTATGACTTCTTCCTATTAGTAGCCAATCGGCTATCACTAGCAGAACAACCACTACAGCGCCGGGAGGGGGTTAATGTTATGCATTAGAAGGGGGGGTTAGGATATTGTTAGGTATTAGGAGGGGTAGTGTTAGAGAGAGAGAGCTAGTATAAGAATAGGGCACCGTGTAAGTTGATAGTTAAATATCGATGTTGCTATATGAACAATATTTCAACTATCAGCACCACCCAGCACCCAACTCAATTGGTGGCCCAGCTATATGTTCTTGCCTGCAAAAATGGGGAGAACATACAAACTGAATGCAGATAGTGTCCTGGTGGAGATTCAAACCTGGGACTCAAGTGCAGTAAAAAGAGGTTACTATTCACTATACCTCCAGGCCTTCCCAGATCTTTGTGAAAGTAAAAATGTAGACAATGTTTTTAGAAAATTAAATTATAAAATGACTTATGTACCACTAATACTGTCATAGCAATTTCTTTGCAAACATGTTATTTTACTTTAAAGCGGTATAAAACCCTGACATAATATTCAATAAAAACATGTTTTCCTACTTTTCATATGCCATACAATTAGCATATTTGCTTTTGTTCATAAGTATTATTATTCATTTAGAAATTATACATTCCCAAAGTACACTTTTTTTTCTCTGAGAGCTGACTTTGCATTTTATTCATAACTGCTTTATTCATCCTCTAACTTAACCTCTTGGGTACTGCAGTGTTAAACCCCCCTAGTGACCAGGCCATTTTATGTAAAATGGGTCACTGCAGCTTTAAGGCAAAGCTGCAGGGCCGCACAACACAGGACACAAGTTATCACCCCCCCCCCTTTTTCTCCCCACCAACAGAGCTCTCTATTGGTGGGGTCTGATTTTAAAATACAGCAGTTTAGAACCTCCTGAAATACCATTGTCTATATTGTCCATTCCAGTGTAATGCATGAAAGTGTTAGAGAATTGTGTTTATGGCCAGCACAGTGAACACATATTGTATATACAGTGTTTATACCAAGTGTAAATGTAAATGTGTATGTCATTGATCATTACCATATATGGCATGTCTCCTTCCACCATAAAATGCCTATCCCTAATGGGCATGGACGGAAATGCCCATTTCTGATTCCACGGAATTCCAATTTCCGCCAATGCCAATTTCTGTATTTCTGATTTCCGATTTCCCTTTTTTCGATTTCTGAGGAGTATTTTATTAGTCATCTTTTGCATCAGAGAATGCAAAAAATAAATAAATAAATAAATAAAAAAATCTGAAAAATGGAAATGGGAAATGGGAAAAAAAATGGAAAAATGGTCTTGCGATTGGTCTAAAATTACTGTGGTGATATGATTTGCAGAAAAATTCTCTGCAATCTCTGATTGGTCCAATGTTTCCGAGTCCTGTGATTGGGCTAAATTTACCACATTGGGGTAAATCAGATTTCCTCGGAATTCCAATTTCCGAATTCCGCTCGGAAATGCAGAAATTTTAATTCAGCGGAATCCAATTGAGTATCCCTAATCCCCAATGATGACCTTATAGATCCCACGAACAAACCCAACGCTAACTTATCTTCAACTGATACACATAAATCCCACAACACTATCACCAAACTCTAGCACTCCTTAAATAGTGCCTAACCCTCACATCTAACCTGCACACACCTTCCATTGTCTTTATTTCCAGTTGTTTCATTTATGCAGTCTATTTCAGGCTCCATGGGTGTGGCTGCTGCTGCTGTTTGGATTGCATCATCTTTCTGTTCATACTACAATGGGGAAAGCAAAGAGTGAATCTCTCTGAAAAGATTTCAGCCTATAGCAATGACATCTGTTCTGTTGGAAGTGTCCATTGTCTGGGCTCCTGACTAGGTACTTTACAAGTGATTTATTTATGAAAGACTAATGAAACACACAGAGGAAAATAAGCTCAGCAACTGACCTGAGTGCCTAAACAGACATTTGTGTCTGGAAAGAGGCTGAACCAGAGACGAAGCACCCTCATGTATTTTACCATATATATCAGTGAAAACATTAGAGAAAACACCTACCCTGCTCTCTGTTACATTTTTCACTGTTCAGCTTGCTTCCTATCAGCCCTGATAAAAATCCATTAATAAATAATAATAGATATATAATAGTGCCATGAAATAAAATGGGTGCAAAGTAATGGCAATAGGCATGAAATAACAGTAATAGAATTTCAGTAATTTTACCAATATTCTATTATCCACAATAGCAGAATATCAGTAATTTGATCGATGATTTACTATAACCCACTTTACCCTAACTATCACCCGAACCCTCCACTAACTATGCCTAACCCTAACCACCCCTTAACTACTCCTAACCTTAACCACTCACCACCTACTCCTAACACTAACTAGTCCCAATCTGAATGAATTGCAAAAAAAAGCTATAGGCGCACCTTGAGAATAATGGATTGCTGGGCATCCAGTTTGTTATCAAATAATGTATATGTGACCTAATTTTAATCATAATGAGTGGTAGAATACATCGTTATGTATCTTATAGTGTGGATCACATAAATTAAAGGTAAGGACAAACTCAATCCATCATTCCCACCAAAAAATTTCATTTTCAAAGTTATAATTAAACTTGGGTAAGTTTCAGAAAAACTAAACGAGTCGGTTTTCTTACAAAACACCCACTTTTAAGTAGCTCTGGCTGTTAGCTTTGCATAATGGTGACATTTTGAGGCCCTTTTCTGCTTTTCAGACTCTTCTTAGGCTATGCAAACAAAATATGGCGCTAAAAATACTTTGTTGAAAAAGTGTGTCTGTACAAAGCCACTTGCACACTTCGAAGTTAATGGCCTGCTAGATTCCCAACTAGCCATAAACAGAGAGATATGTGGTATTATTTTAACCGTGATAAGTTGAAGAACAGATTTTAGGGTGTTTTAGTGTTGAGGCCTATGTCTGGTGAATTCTTTTTAGTGACAAACTGAATCAAAAGCAATAAAATGTTCATTTTCATACATTATGTACCAATTTAAAAAGCTTCTAAAAAGAAAATAAAGTCACAAAATTTAAAATAGAATACATAACTTGTTACCTTAGGGACTTTTTAAATATGTATGCCATGAGAGTATATTACTGTTATTTTTGCAAATAAGGGCTTTCAATTATTGCTAGGGTACAAGGAAAAAAATAACAATATAGAAAAAATACACCTTTATTTCCTGTAATATATTATTCTCATACATTGCACTATGGGCATAATTTAAATGTTAGTATAACCATTATTAACCACTTTACCCCCACGCGTACGGATTTCTCCGCCCCTTTTTTCCCTCCTAAAAAACCAGGGACGGAGAAATCCGTACCTTCCGCGCTACCGCCGCTGTCTGCGCTCCCGCCGCTCGTGCGCGCGCACCCGCCGCTCGTGCACGCCGCCGCCCGCTTGCCCGGAGATCAATGAACGGGAAAATCCATTCCCGTTCGTTGATCTAAGCCCCCGCAATGATCTGCTGCTTCTTTCAGAAACAGCGAGATCATTGTGAGTCTCCCAGCCTCCTACTGCTTCCTGTAAGCGTCCTTCCGGACGCTTACAGGTCGCATGTAAACAAACACTCTGTGGCCATCTTGTGGCCAAATAGTAAACTACACCCTAAAAGCATCTTACATATACAAACATTACATTTACACAATAAATTAACTCATTACCTCCCACACTCCCCAATTTTTATTTTTTTTTTGTAATTAAAAAAAAAAAATACAATAGAAAAAAAACATAAATAGTTACCTTAGGGACTGAACTTTTTAAATATTTATGTCAAGAGGGTATAACACTGTTACTTTATAAACTGCGGGCTTGTAATTAGGGATGGATGCAAAACTGAAAAAAATGCACCTTTTATTTCCAAATAAAATATTGTCACCAAACATTGTGATAGGGACATAATTTAAATGGTTTTATAACCGGGACAAATGGGTTAATACATTTCATGGGTTTTAATTACAGTAGCATGCTTTATTTAAAAAGTATAATGGCCGAAAACTGAAAAATAATTTTTTCCCACATTTTTTCCTATTTCCCCATTAAAACACATTTAGAATAAAATAATTCTTGGCATAATGTTCCACCTAAACAAAGCCTAATTGGTGGCGAAAAAAACAAGATATAGTTCATTTCATTGGGATAAGTAATAATAAAGTTATAGACGAATGAATGGAAGGAGCGCTGAAAGGTGAAAATTGCTCTGGTGGTCAGGGGGTAAAACCCCTCAGTGGTGAAGTGGTTAATGGGCAAATAAAATGTGTGGGTACGGCAGCAATATTTTAAAGCTATAGTGAATGGAAATAGAGAAATAGTGTATTTTTATTTATTTATTCATTTTTTTATTAATGAAGGATTTATTAAGCATTAAACGTAGCAAAGTAACGCCAACAAATAATGCTTTGAGTACAATTAGTACAACAAATCTGTATATAGGGTGCCTCGACCTGGAAAATGGGGGATTTTAGACCACCCAACTGAGATTCCAGGGAGTACCATGATAATAAGTCCACCAAAGTTTGTTGAATATTACCAACCTGTGTAAAAGAAAGAGTTATAAACAAAAAGGAAAACAGAACAGAACAAAACAGCCAGAGCATCATATGGGTCCTGAAAACAGCCAGGTCATAAAAACCTAAAAAGAAAAGAGTAGTAATAATAACAATGTCCAGGGAGTGTAGATCTCATATGATATGAAATATTAACTAGGCTTCCTAAGTTGTCTATAGGACTTCCAATTAGCCCAGATAGAATCAAATCTGGCCAAATTCTCAATGCTAAAGTAATATACCCTATCCATAAGCATAACCATATCTAGCCTCTGTGGTATCAGAGAGAAATCAAGATTAAGGGATTTCCATTGGAAGGCAATACACCACTGAGCAGCAAGAAGCATATAACTGTAAAACGTACAATGGGAGCCAGGAACATCCTTATTAGGGGTATACAAGAGAGCTTATGAGGCAGTTAAGGAAATCGGGAACCCAAATACTTAGTGGGCCATAGTTTTCAAATTATCCCAGAATCTCTTGGCCTTGGGGCATTCCCAAAAAACATGTACAAGTGTACAAGTGCTCCACAAGTATGGAAGCAGTCAGCAGATACAGTAGGGTAAAATTTATGTAATTTAGCAGGGATATAATACCATCTAAAGAGGAGCTTGACTGCTGTGTCTTTAACAATATTAGATTTGACCACCTTAGAAATTGAAGCCCAGGAAATCGACTAATCCGATCGTGAAATCGGAATACCCAACTCCTGTTCCCAAGCTTTCATGTATAACATTTTCTCATCAGAGTTACGCCTAAGCAAAAGAGCATAGAGCAAGGAGATGAGACCTTTAGGCCTGGGGGAGAAGTAGTAAATAGAGATGGGCCGAACGGTTCGCCGGCGAACGGTTCCACGCGAACTTCGGTGGTTCGCGTCCCGCTGGCGAACCTTTGCGGAAGTTCGGTTCGTCCCATAATGCACCTTGAGGGTCAACTTTGACCCTCTACATCACAGTCAGCAGGCCCAGTGTAGCCAATTAGGCTACACTAGCCCCTGGAGCCCCACCCCCCCTTATATAAGGCAGGCAGCGGCGGCCATTACGGTCACTCGTGTGCTGCCTGCGTTAGTGAGAGTAGGGCGAGCTGCTGCAGACTGTCTCTCAGGGAAAGATTAGTTAGGCTTAACTTGTTCCTGGCTGGCTGCATACCTGTTCAGTGAACCTGCCACTGCATACCTGTTCTGTGAACCCATCACTGCATACCTGTTCAGTGAACCTGCCACTGCATACCTCTGCTGTGAACCCACCACTGCATACCTGTTCTGTGAACCCACCACTGCATACCTGTGCAGTGAACCTGCCACTGCATACCTGTGCTGTGAACCCATCACTGCATACCTGTTCAGTGAACCTGCCACTGCATACCTGTGCTGTGAACCCACCACTGCATACCTGTTCTGTGAACCCACCACTGCATACCTGTGCTGTGAACCCACCACTGCATACCTGTTCTGTGAACCCACCACTGCATACCTGTTCTGTGAACCCACCACTGCATACCTGTTCAGTGAACCCACCACTGCATACCTGTTGTGTTCAGTGAACCCGCCACTGCATACCTGTTCAGTGAACCCACCACTGCATACCTGTTGTGTTCAGTGAACCCGCCACTGCATACCTGTTCTGTTCAGTGGACCCGCCACTGTATACCTGTTTAGTGAACCCGCCACTGCATACCTGTTGTGTTCAGTGAACCTGCCACTGCATACCTGTTCTGTGAACCCGCCACTGTATACCTGTTCTGTTCAGTGAACCTGCCACTGTATACCTGTTCAGTGAACCCGCCACTGCATACCTGTTGTGTTCAGTGAACCCGCCACTGTATACCTGTACTGTTCAGTGAACCCGCCACTGCATACCTGTTCAGTGAACCCGCCACTGCATACCTGTTGTGTTCAGTGAACCCACCACTGCATACCTGTTCTGTGAACCCGCCACTGTATACCTGTTCTGTTCAGTGAACCCGCCACTGTATACCTGTTCAGTGAACCCGCCACTGCATACCTGTTGTGTTCAGTGAACCCGCCACTGTATACATGTACTGTTCAGTGAACCCGCCACTGCATATCTGTTCAGTGAACCCGCCACTGCATACCTGTTGTGTTCAGTGAACCCGCCACTGCATACCTGTTGTGTTCAGTGAACCTGCCACTGTATACCTGTACTGTTCAGTGAACCCGCCACTGCATACCTGTTCTGTTCAGTGAACCTGCCACTGTATACCTGTACTGTTCAGTGAACCCGCCACTGCATACCTGTTGTGTTCAGTGAACCCACCACTGCATACCTGTTCTGTTCAGTGAACCCGCCACTGTATACCTGTTCAGTGAACCCGCCACTGCATACCTGTTGTGTTCAGTGAACCCGCCACTGTATACCTGTACTGTTCAGTGAACCCGCCACTGCATACCTGTTCAGTGAACCCGCCACTGCATACCTGTTGTGTTCAGTGAACCCGCCACTGCATACCTGTTGTGTTCAGTGAACCCGCCACTGCATACCTGTTGTGTTCAGTGAACCTGCCACTGTATACCTGTTGTGTTCAGTGAACCCGCCACTGCATACCTGTTCTGTTCAGTGAACCTGCCACTGTATTGCCACTGTATACCTGTACTGTTCAGTGAACCCGCCACTGTATACCTGTTGTGTTCAGTGAACCCACCACTGCATACCTGTTCAGTGAACCCACCACTGCATACCTGTTGTGTTCAGTGAACCCACCACTGCATACCTGTTCTGTTCAGTGGACCCGCCACTGTATACCTGTTCAGTGAACCCACCACTGCATACCTGTTGTGTTCAGTGAACCTGCCACTGCATACCTGTTCTGTGAACCCGCCACTGTATACCTGTTCTGTTCAGTGAACCCGCTACTGTATACCTGTTCAGTGAACCCACCACTGCATACCTGTTGTGTTCAGTGAACCCGCCACTGTATACCTGTACTGTTCAGTGAACCCGCCACTGCATACCTGTTCAGTGAACCCGCCACTGCATACCTGTTGTGTTCAGTGAACCCGCCACTGCATACCTGTTGTGTTCAGTGAACCCGCCACTGCATACCTGTTGTGTTCAGTGAACCCGCCACTGCATACCTGTTGTGTTCAGTGAACCCGCCACTGCATACCTGTTGTGTTCAGTGAACCCGCCACTGCATACCTGTTGTGTTCAGTGAACCCACCGCATCAGTGCGCATACCTGTGCAGTTAAGTGAACCCACCTACCTACGTGAGTGCACGCAGTGTGATATACCACTCCGTGCATACCCGATATGGACAAAACAGGTAGAGGAAGAGGTAGTGCCAGAGCCAGAGGAAGGCCACCCGGCAGGTCTGCGCGAGGTCGTGTAAATGTAATTTTGTGTGGACCTGGCCCACAGTACAGTGCTCGGAAAAAGGCACGTCCCATCACCTCCCAAGATTGTCAGGACGTGGTTGAGTATTTAGCGACACAGAACACCTCATCTTGCTCAGCCACCAGCGCTACTACTAGCACCACTTCCGCTGCATTTGACACTTCGCAAGAATTATTTAGTGGTGAAATCACTGATGCACAGCCATTGTTGTTACAGCCAGATGAATTTTCACCAGCTCATATGTCTGCGTTACGCGGCAACACTATGGATGTAACGTGTAAGGAGGATGAAGGACCTACTTATGGTGCATGTTTGGATTTTTCTGAGGCAAGCGAAGCTGGGCAGGATGATTACGATGCTGACGATGATAGGGATCCTCTGTATGTTCCCAATAGAGGAGATGAAGAGGGGGACAGTTCAGAGGCGGAGTCAGAGAGTAGTAGGAGGAGAGAAGTTGCTGAAAGAAGCTGGGGCAGCTCTTCGTCAGAAACAGCTGGTGGCAGAGTCCGGCACCATGTATCGCCACCTATGTACAGCCAGCCAACTTGCCCTTCAGCATCAGCTGCTGAGGTCCCCATAGTGCCCACATCCCAGGGTGGCTCAGCGGTGTGGAAATTTTTTAATGTGTGTGCCTCAGATCGGACCAAAGCCATCTGTTCGCTCTGCCAACAAAAATTGAGCAGTGGAAAGGCCAACACTCACGTAGGGACAAGTGCCTTACGAAGGCACCTGGAGAAAAGGCACAAACAGCAATGGGATGGCCACCTGAGCAAAAGCAGCAGCAGCACACAAAAGAAAAGTCACCCTCCTTCTCCTCTTCCTCCTTCAGGTGCATCATCTGCTTCTGCCGCTTTCTCCCTTGCACCTTCACAGGCACCATCCTCCACTCCGCCTCTGCCCTTGAGCGGTTCCTGCTCCTCTGCCCACAGCAGCAGTCAGGTGTCCGTGAAGGAAATGTTTGAGCGGAAGAACCCAATTTCGGCCAGTCACCCCCTTGCCCGGCGTCTGACAGCTGGCGTGGCGGAACTGTTAGCTCGGCAGCTGTTACCATACCAGCTGGTGGACTCTGAGGCCGTCCGTAAATTTGTGGCCATCGGAACACCGCAGTGGAAGATGCCAGGCCGCACTTATTTTTCGAGAAAGGCCATACCCCAACTGCACCGTGAAGTTGAGAGGCAAGTGGTGTCATCTCTTGCGAAGAGCGTTGGGTCAAGGGTACACCTGACCGCGGATGCCTGGTCTGCCAAGCACGGGCAGGGCCGCTACATTACGTACACAGCCCATTGGGTGAACCTGGTGGTGAACGATGGCAAGCAGGGCGCAGCGGACCAAATTGTGACACCTCCACGGCTTGCAGGCAGGCCTCCTGCCACCTCCTCTCCTCCTGCTACATGCTCTTCGCTGTCCTCCTCCTCCTTGGCTGAGTGGCAGTTCTCCTCTCCAGCTACACAGCCCCAGCTCCGGCAGGGCCTATGCTGCATGCCAGGTACGACGCTGTCACGCCATCTTAGACATGTCTTGTCTCAAAGCGGAGAGTCACACTGGAGCAGCTCTCCTGGCTGCTCTTAAGAAACAGGTGGATGAGTGGCTGACCCCGCACCACCTGGAGATAGGCAACGTGGTGTGCGACAACGGCAGCAATCTGCTTGCCGCTTTGCATATGGGGAAGCTGACACACATACCCTGCATGGCACATGTCATGAATCTAGTTGTTCAAAGATTTGTGGCAAAGTACCCTGGCTTAGCAGATGTCCTGAAGCAGGCCAGGAAGTTCTGTGGGCATTTGAGGCGGTCTTACACAGCCATGGCACGATTTGCAGAAATTCAGCGGAAAAACAACATGCCGGTGAGACGCCTCATTTGCGATAGCCCGACTCGCTGGAATTCGACCCTGCTCATGTTCTCCCGCCTGCTAGAACAGAAGAAAGCCGTCACCCACTACCTCTACAACTACAGTAGAATGAAACAGTCTGGGAAGATGGGGATGTTCTGGCCCAACAACTGGACACTGATGAAAAATGCATGCAGGCTCATGCGGCCGTTTGAGGAGGTGACCAACCTGGTGAGCCGCAGTGAGGGCACCATCAGCGACTTAATTCCCTACGCTTACTTCTTGGAGCGTGCTGTGCGTAGAGTGGCGGATGAAGCTGTGAATGAGCGTGACCAGGAACCGTTATGGCAGGAACAGGCATGGGACCAATTTTCATCAGACCCAGCTGTTTCCTTAACACCTGCGGCAGCACAGAGGGGGGAGGAGGAGGAAGAAGAGAAGTCGTGTGCAGAAGACGAGTCAGACTCAGAGGATGATGAGCAAGGTGTTTCTTTGGGGGAGGAGGAGGAGGAGGAGGAGGAGGAGGGGACGGCGGCAGGAGAACACCCGCAGCAGGCGTCGCAGGGGGCTTGTGCTGCTCAACCTTCCCGTGGTATTGTTCGCGGCTGGGGGGAGGAGGTTGACTTACGTGACGTCACTGAGGAAGAGCAAGAGGAGATGGAGGGTACTGGATCCGACTTTGTGCAGATGTCGTCTTTTATGCTGTCCTGCCTGTTGAGGGACCCCCGTATAAAAAACCTCAAGGGGAATGAGCTGTACTGGGTGGCCACACTACTAGACCCTCGGTACAGGCACAAAGTGGCGGACCTGTTACCAACTCACCGGAAGGTGGAAAGGATGCAGCACATGCAGAACCAGCTGTCAACTATGCTTTACAATGCCTTTAAGGGTGATGTGACAGCACAACGCCAGCAAGGTACCACTGCCACTAATCCTCCTCCCGTGTCCACGCAGTCAAAGACAGGACGCTCCAGCGATCTCATGGTGATGTCGGACATGCGGACGTTCTTTAGTGTGGATGTAGACACTGCTGTGAACAGCGATGAGGAACCCTTGAACTACTGAGTGCGCAGGCTTGACCTGTGGCCAGAGCTGTCCCAATTTGCCATCCAACTTCTCTCCTGCCCTGCCGCAAGCGTCCTGTCAGAAAGGACCTTCAGCGCGGCTGGAGGCATTGTCACAGAGAAGAGAAGTCGCCTAAATCACAAAAGTGTTAAGTACCTCACCTTTATCAAAATGAATGAGGCATGGATCCCGGAGGGCTGCTGCCCGCCCCAAGACTAAGTCAGTCCCCGCACACACAGCATCTCTGCCTGCACGCCGTGTGACTGGCTGCCTGGGCTGCCCCAAGAAGACTAAGTCGCTCCCAGTCCCTCCACACAGCATGTCTGCCTGCAGGCCGCTTGACTACCTTCTCCGCCACCACCAACAGGGTCCGGGACTCCAGGCGGATTGCTGAATTTTTTAGGCCGCTGCTAGCAGCGGCCGCTGTAATAATTTTTCTGGTGCGTGTACATGACTGCCTAATTTTTCTGGCTGCACTGCGGGCAGCTGCAACAACAAAAGAAAAGGCATGTACATGCGCCCATTCCCCTTCGTGATCATTACCTTGCCGTGGTGAAGGGGCTTGCGTATCACAATGAAGCAATGACCGGCGCCTAGATGAGTGTCTCGGGGGGCACACAAAAGATAATAAGGTCGTTGCTTCATTGTGGTCAGACCAAATTTGATCAGCTGGACAGTCACTGTTCTGTCATTCAGCTACATCAGCCAGGCGACCATATGGGCTGTAAAGCCACCAAAACCTGCACTCTCGCCATGGTGCGCACCAGTCCAGCACGGCCATCACTACACAAACAGCTGTTTGCGGTGCGTTACACGGTGAGTTTGGTGTGTCAGTGTGAAGCAGTACCTTAATTACACTACCTGATTGATGTATACACATGCAAGATGTTTTAAAGCACTTTAGGCCTGTCATTTAGCATTCAATGTGATTTCTGCCCTTAAAACGCTGCTTTGCGTCAAATCCAGATTTTTCCCCGGGACTTTTGGCATGTATCCCACTCCGCCATGCTCCCCTCCAGGTGTTAGACCCCTTGAAACATCTTTTCCATCAGTTTTGTGGCCAGCATAATTATTTTTTTTTTCAAAGTTCGCATCCCCATTGAAGTCTATTGTGGTTCGCGAACTTTAACGCGAACCGAACGTTACGCGAAAGTTCGCGAACCCGGTTCGTGAACCTAAAATCGGAGGTTCGGCCCATCTCTAGTACTAGTAAAGGGTCTCAAACATCCTAAGTTCATTATTAGGAGGGGAGGGAAAATAGGAACAGAAAAAAATGCTGAATCTGGCAGTAACAAAATGCTTCACTTAGAGGGGCATCATGACCAAACCTAAAAATAGAAAAATAAATAAATTTACCACCTATCCAGGATCTGTTAGCAGTAGTTAATGTGTATTTTTTTATTTTTTTCTCCCTTTCTCTTTCAAATGCATAGAGAATAAAATAATTATGAAAAAAATCACCAGCAAAAAGCCCAATGTGTGGTGCAAAAATCAAGATATATATCATGTAAGTGTGATAAGTAGCTGTAAAGTTATTGTTCGTTAGTGGCAAATGAATGGGAATTGCGCTGAAATGTGAAAATTGCTTGCATCCATAAGGTGAAAACAACCCACAGGCTGAAGTGTGTAAAATAGTTCTTTAACATTTAACCCAATATACTGTAGGTAAAAACATGCAAAGACTGATGTATAAGAATGCAGAGAGAGAAAGAATTGTGGCTCCTTCGCCCGCCAATGTCAATGTGGTATCTTATGCACGCTAAATGGCCACATCTGACCAAATGCATAGCCACCTTGTGCTCATGACACAAATGTTGAACTTTTGCTGAAATTTGCCACTGCATTTTGCTGTCACTGACTCAGCATGTGGCGTCTTTTCTCCATGAGGCTGGGGCTGATGGGGAGAACCTCCAGGCAACTAGACTGCAGACAGTGCATTTACATGGCACACAGACGCGGTGTCACTGTGACTTGCTGTGCTGCAGTGACATGAAGCAGTGACAGTGTCCTAGGCAGCCATAGTGGCCAGGTCATCCCTCTGTTAGCACATATGGTGCCCCACCCCCCAGAATGGTGGCCCTGTACACGTGCACATATAGCACATACCTAAGGCTGCCCTTGATAGAGGGTGGACTCAGCACCCACTATTTTATTGAGCGACTCTGGCGGGCCACACCGACAGATAGATTGATTAGAGAGAAGTCTGCCAGATCTCTGACTTTACCAATGCTGCAGGATGTTATTGAAGGCAAATTGCAGTAATGCTTCACTGTGATAAGTTTCATCACATTGCCATGTGAGCAAACATCCAATGTATTTATATCTTAGAACCAGGGGCATACTCTGGGGACCACACAGGACCATTTTTCTGGCAACGCAGGAGTAGGGATCAGCGGGTGCACACAGCCACAGGCAGGGGTGCCCAACTCTCCCCTCCCTCACCTTCTAGGTGCCCCCTAGTATAGGTAGCCAGCTATAGGTGCCCCCTAGTATAGGTAGCCAATCATAGGTGCCCACAGTTACTTTCACTAATCAGGAAGTAGAGAGTGAACAGCTACCTATACTGGGGGCAAATATAGCTGGCTACCTATATTGGGGCAACTATACCAGGCTACCTATACTGGGAACACCTATACCAGGCTACCTATACTGGGTACAACTACAGTATACCTGGCTACCTATACTGGGGGCATCTACAGCTGGCTACCTATATTGGGGCAACTATACCAGGCTACCTATACTGGGAATACCTATACCAGGCTACCTATACTGGGTACACCTATACCAGGCTACCTATACTGGGTACAACTACAGTATACCTGGCTACCTATACTGGGGGCAACTATACCAGGCTACCTTTACTAGAAGTGTGTATATATATATATATATATATATATATATATATATATATATATATATATATATATATATATAATCCTGCCTGGCCTGCCTTTCCAATTTCTGTTTTGAGGGGAAAGAAGAGGAGAGGGGAGCAGAGTTTTGCTGGGGGGCCAGTGATTTCTAGTTATGCCCCTGCTTAGCACAGTAAAGTTTCATTATACTATACATTTGTTCAACAAACTATCTGTACTATTGGTAAATGCTGCAGATTCCTTCCTTTAGGGGTATGATACAGACATGGCAAATAACATTTTCCAAGCACAGAATATCTACTCCCACCCCCACTTCCACCACCAATGGTTAACAATAAACTGCACAAACCCCTCCAGCAGTAATTGCAGAGCAGCAACAGCTAGATTACAGGGCAGAACACCACAAAGCTGTATATAATGAACTCCTCACATGCTGTTTGCCGTTGTTACACTTTTATTTTTTTGTGTTCTTGGGGCAATTGCCAAGTCAAATTCCTTTTAAGTTGGAACTTATTTTACCAATAAAACCAACTCTTATTGGCATTCCAGTGCTTTCATTATGTAAGGGCCAAGTTAGGAATCTGCAAGTCACAAACATAAGCATTTATCAGTGATTTCACAGCTGTATTTTAATGTATTACTGCCATTTCCTATTCATAAAGCAGCATTAAGTGCACGGCGGTAAGAATTATCACTGCATTACTGTAGATGCATTACTGTAGATGCACTACATTCTTATTTCTGATCGGAAACTAATAGGAAATGGTATTTATAAAGCTGCAATAAGACTCGTGGCTGGCAGAATGCTCTCATTCATTTCTCACTACCATTTAAAGTCAATAAATGAATCGTTTTTCGGTATTGTGTAAGAGTAAATGTTTCAGTTGTTGGTTAAAGGAAACCAGAGCTGGTATAAAGCAATTGTTTTATACATACCTGGGGCTTCCTGCAGCCCCATACGCACAGATCGCTCCCACACCGCCGTCCTCAGTCTTCCCACAGCTCCAATACCAGGTCCCGTCACTTCAGCCAGTCGGGGCCAGTCTACGCAGGAGAAGTGCGCCCTCTATGTATCTCTCTGCTGGAGAGATATGCAAAGAGCACTCTTCTCCTGCGTTAGACTGGCCCCAACTGACGTAAGTGACGGGACCTGGTATTGGAGCTGTGGGAAGGCTGAGGACGGCAGCGTGGGAGCGATCTGTGTGTATGGGGCTGCAGGAAGCCCCAGGTATAAAACGTTTGCTTTATACCAGCTCTGGTACGCTTTAAGTTAAAGAGGAACTTTAACCCAGGATTGAACTTCATCCCAATCAGTAGGTGATATTCCCTTTCCTATGAAAAATCATTATCTTTTCTTGAATAGATCATCAGGAACGTCTGGATGGCTGATATTGTTGAAATTGTAGGAAATCATGACTTTTTCCAACTGCCAAGCAAGAAGTATCTCTTTCTCTCTTTCTTTCTATATATATATATATATATATATATATATATATATATATATATATATATATATACAGTATATATCATTTTAGCCAATCACATTGTTATTGGTGTGTTTAAAGATAATGGATAAAGAAAATAACATTTTTTTCCCCTGTCTGTCAGCAGTAAAGATGCGGACCTACAGGCTTAGGGTGGATCAAACATTATGAACAAATTACATGGAGAGTAATATTATCAATCATTTCCTGATCTATCTTCTATTTTTTTACTTTTATAAATTTTCTAATTTTGCAATGTATTGATATATTGTTGTCCAACCGACAGTAATTCACAGTAAGGTTAGGTAACTCCCCCCACTACTATATTTTGGTAAAGTTCCTCTTTAACTGGACAGTGTGGGTTGGACCTATTCTACCTGAGGTTTTATAAGCCTAACTAGCTACATAATAGTAGTGATAGCAGAACCGTTCGTTGGGCAAACCAGTTCCCGGTGAATGGCTGCTGTTTGCCCTATCTAATCTAATACAAACTATACACAAACTATACGGACCGTTTGCAACTTCCCTATTCTTTTCCATGGAGCCATTTTTTTGACCCACCTCCGCCATGCCACTATCCGGGTTTTAGTACACTTTTTACTCCTTTTTTTAAAGAAATTGTGACTGAAGAAATGTCCTGAGGGTTTCAGAAATTTGCCTGCCATCATCAACTGGGTTTGCCGCATTTGTGAACATTCATGGTAAGAATGTAGCACTGCTTGAAATGTGAAAATTCCTTGCAGTTTAGCATTTCCGTAGCTAGATTCTAATCACTGGACGCACTTACCATTGGCATAGTCAGCCTTTCTCTTCATGACTGCAAAGCAGGGGTGTGTCTAGCCTTTTTGTCAATCCAGACAGAAAGTCCTGTCCCTCCTCCCCCCCCCCCCCAAAAAAAAGCACCACACACTAAAGAATATAAAACATTACACGTTACATGAGGAGAGCCAGCAGAAAACAGACAGGATGGTCGCACAGGCACAGCACTGGACTCCAGAGGGGAGGTTAGAGCACAGCTTTTGCTGCACTATACTCTGCCTTTACACACTGGACTAGGAGAGCACAGGAGGGGGATGGGAGCAGATACTGGAACAGGGGGACAGATGGAAGTACAAAGGTGGAAAGAAGAAGGCACAGTGGGACAGAGGGAGGCATAGAGGGACATACACAGAGCCGGATCATCCACAAGGCACCTTAGGCAGGTGCCTAGGGCCTGGAGAGAGTCTGGGGGCCTGGTTTATGCCAGTCCCCATCAAATCTTGCCAAAAAAGTTAGGTGGCCAAGCGTGGGCCTAAAGTTGTTGCTTGCCTGGGGCACCATTTCACTTTAATCCATCTCTGGATGCACAGTGGGACAGAGGTAGCACAGGGGTACTGATGGTGACACAAGGAGACAGAAGGAGGCACAAAGAGAAACAGAAGGAGGCATAAGGGGATACACAGGGGGTCAGAGGTGGCACAGGGGTACTAAAGGTGGCACAAGGAGACAGAAGGAGGCACAAAGAGAGACAGAAGGAGGCATAGGGGGACACACAGGGGGTACTGAACGTGGCAAAAGGAGACAAAAGTAGGTACATGTGGACAAAAGGAGGTAGAGGCTATCACTTGTTATCTCCCAGTAGCTATAGCCCCTTGCCTGTTGCTACCCAACACCCACTATTTGGCACTACTAACTGTCTCTCACTACTAGTGACTAATTACCCACTATGCTTCTCTACCTGTTACCCACAACCTGTCACCCACTATCTCTCACCTCCTGTCCCCCACTATCTCTTACTTCCTGTCACCCACTTCTATACCCAGTGTACATACTCTGTACATGCTTAGTATACACTTATTGTCGCATATTGCTATTGCCACTGCTTGTTACCCACTACTTGCCACTATTTGTCATGTACAGCCTGTCACTACTCATCACCTATCATTACTTGTTACCTACAGCTTGTTACCTACTACTTGTCACTAGAATCTACCCATTACTATCTGTATGTCACTAGAATGTACCAATGCGCTTTCTGCCCCTGACATTTTCCCAATGGTTCCTGCCTGCCACTAGGATCTACCCATTAACGCCTGCCTGCTGCTACTAGAATCTACCAGTCACTGCTTGCTAAACACTAGGTTCTGCCAGTCAGTGCCAGCTTCCTTCTCTTTTTCTCTCTTCACTCTAGCCTTCTTGGTCTTCCTTGGGCCTTAAGCTGCAATGTACGTGAAGAACTGTGGCAAAAGTGCACTAGCTCTATTTTCCTTGCTAGAATTGAGTTATGTTGTTTGTTGTATTGTCATTGAAAATAAAAATACTTTTCATTTAAAAAAAGAAATGATCCTATATTCCTGGCTAGAATACTACCTAAAATAAAAGAACAAATAACAGAATTAACATGATCCTTTTTATGAGCTGGCTTCCCAGGGACTAGGTGAACCACAAACAAAATACAGTTATTCCACTCAGCATGGATGTTTGGCTGCACTAAACACTGCAAGAGATCCAGTAAAGATGTCCACCCTCTCCAGCTAGGAGTAAAAGGGCTGTTTAGTGATTAACAGCTGCAAGCCAAAAGGTACCAGTACAACTGGTATTAACGTTACAATGTTTCACTAAATGCCATCTTTCAATGCAATTTGAGTGATCGTAACTAATCGGAAGGCAATTATCAATTGTTCACATTTACTGAATGATTCTTTCTTCAAATTCGATTATAAAATCCAACTTTCGGATCGATTTTATCCTATATAACAATCGGCCAAAGAATCATTCCTTATCGATTGCCATCATAAATGGCAAATTTTCCATTCAATTTGATCGTAAAAATCGCATCGAAAGATTGCATTTGGTGAAAAAAAAAATGTAACGTTAATGGGCAGCTTAAAACAGACATTGGGCCTGATTCACAAAGCGGTGCAAAGTGTTTGCACGCCTGTGAAAAGCCCTTTATCACGTGATAAAATGAAACTCGCGCGCAAAGTTTTGCGCGCGCAATCGCCCGGCGCACGGTGCAGTTCGCGCGATGTGTCCATTAAACCCCATGGGCGCTGCGATTACGCGCGCAAAACTTTGCGCGCGATAAAGAGCAAAAGCGGTGCTAACTCAGCAGTGCACAGCTTATCACGCCTAAAGTCTTTTAGGCGTGATAACTCAGTTATCACCGCTTTGTGAATCAGGCCCATTATCTTCCAACCTTTGTAAATGAAATTTTCTTTGGCCTTGTTCACAATATACACACTGCTTTGCGCATTTCGGCATTGCGTATGGTGTGTGACACACAAGAACCTCAGAAGTGCATAGACAGCACTTCTGACATTCAGACCATATGTGCTATGCAGCTGTGTAATGCGCTATCACACTGCTGCATGCATTTTTGGCAAAGCGCAGTGCTGATCCCATTCAATCTAATGAATGGGATCAGCAGCAGCGCAAAGCACTGCTACACAGATGGCGTGCGATCGCATGTGTAGCATTCCAAACGCACAGCCATCTGCGTTGCTTAATGTGAACGAGGCCTTAGTAATCTACTGATCCCAAACAACGGGCCTGATGCATGAAACAGTGTTGCAGCGTGTAGATAGCGCATGGCAATTTTAACGGTACTAGTATCGGTATGTTGTGTGCACATTACCCTATTAGTACAACACCCATTACCGTTGCTATGGAAAGATAAGAAGAACAGCCCAGCAGGTATTTATTGATAAACAAATATGGCAGGCACCCTAACACTCTCACCACAGGGTCACTTTAAACTTTATTTAACCACTTGAGGACCACAGGCTTACACCCCCCTAGTGACCAGGTTATTTTTTACAATTCAGCACTGTGCACTTGCTTTAACAGTGTATTACTCAGCCATGCAACTTACCACTTACCACTAAATGAATCTTGCCTCCTTTTCTGCCCACCAACAGAATTTTCTGTTGGTGGGACCTGATTGCTACTGCAAATTTCTTTTAATTAATTGTATTTATTTTTTTTATAAAATATGCTATATTTTTTAATTTTCCTCCCTCCCCCTTTCCATCCCTCCTTCCGAGATCCAGCGCTATGATCACCTATCATAGGCATCATCCTATGAGAGGGATACGATTGCGAGCCACTCCAGGGGACAGCCAATACAGATCGCAGGGGACAGCCAATACAGATCGCAGTGCTGTACAAAAGAAAAAAACTGTTTTCTTTCCCCTGACAGCCTGCCAGCACTGAAGGCGGCTGGCATGCTGTTTACAGAGGGGAGCTTCGTAACTCAGCAGGGATGTATGATTCCCACTAATCTCCGCCTACAGGACCTGACGCCAATCGGCATTATGCGATTCCTGTAGCTGCCACCCTCCCACCGGCAATGGGCATTAGGCAGTCAGCAGGGGGGTTAATAATTGCATTTGTGGAAATATAAATAAATAGTCATTATTAAAATAAGGTAGCCTTACATCTTTCAGAAAAGCAAGAGTGTTAAAAATTAAGTTATTGTGGGTTAAATAGCATACTCCTGAAACGGTTCCTGCTGCACATTGTTTTAATAATCCCTCACATTCCCATTCCTGATCTCTTTAATATTTGACTGACCTGTCAGTCAATTATTCTCCAGTAAGAGTCCTTGGAACTGAGCATGAGTGAGTTCTGAATTGCTAATCGTCAGTAAAAGGAAGAGCTCCTGCACAAAAGATAAAGCTTTCTTTCACTGGGCATGCATGGTTTGGAACCTGCACATGCCCAGCTTAGAAGCTCTCAATGACAGCTTGGTGAACTCTCTGGTCAATGTGAACTAAAAAGCTAATTGAAAGGGGAAGGGGGGAAGTTAAGCACAATGAGCAGCTGGAAGAGATTCACCAATAAGTACTCTTGCATCGCAGGGGAATACATTTAAAAAGAGGAACCCGGTGAATCGGATGCAGGTAAGTGGAATATCTGTATTGCTAGTGCTACTGATATTCTACAATTGACTTCCCTAACCTACAATTCACAGTAACTTATCCCTGCCTACGCCTAACAATAACCCCACCACACCTACAAATAACACTAATCTCTCCTCTACCTATGCCTAACACTAATAAGCCCCGTACTACAGCCAATCCTGGGTCCATGACCCAAGCCTTGTGGGATGGAACTTACAACTGATAACATCTGTGACCACTGACCTTAAATTCTGCATGGACCTGACATGCATGATTAAAAGTGTTATAAATTTGTGTCTGTGGCTGATGTTGTGGTGGGTGTTTCTTTTTCTCAAGTGTGCTTGAGCTAAAAATTGTCCGCCTTTCTCATCTGCTATGCGATATAGTGTATGTGGATCATTTGTATACACAATGGGCTGCCTTTAGCCAACTTGTTTGAGGCACTAAACACTGTACATACTTTGACAGCAAAAGTTTGACATAGGTATTATAACTAGAAATATTCAGTAGTAAATACATGCAGACACAGAAGAAAGCTATTTGTGTGCTTACTGCAAACCACCCAAACATACACTCCTGATAGAACTGTTTTGTTTGATGAGCTTCATTGTGTTGTCCATTCAGAGCAATATTATAAAAAAAATCTTAATCATTGTCATTTTAAAAAACATGCTGAATCCCAATGAGTCACTGCACACATGCCACTTTAAAGAAAACCTGAACTTAAAATTAAAAGTCAAAATAAGCATACACAAGTCATACTTACCTTTCATGTAGTCTACTCCTCAGTGTCTTTCTCCTCTCCTGTGTCCTGTTTGTCTACTGTGATCAAGGGAATTTTCTATCCTCCATTTTGAAAATGGCCATTACCCATTACAGCTTTCTGGTCAGCACACAGTTAAACTGTAACATCGCCCACTTGAGCCATAGGGAAATATGGACATTACCTGGTACATCAGTTTTCCTCTCAGCTATGACTGACAGCAACTGATATTTTACTGACAGCAACTGATATATTTCAGATCTGACAAAATATTGTCAGAATTGGAAGGGATTATTGTCAGAAGAAAATGGTGAGCTTCTGAGAGGAACTGATGGCAAGGTAACTAAGCAATGTTCATTTGACGTTACCTCATGTGTTTATTTTAAATATTTTTACTCAGTACAGGTTCTCTTTAATACACATGCACTCCATATCGACTGAGGAAAAAAGGGCACAGAAGCCCTTCTAAAAAGGTAAATTTCGGCACCCGGAGGCAGGGCCGGCGCTACCATTAAGGCAAAGGAGGCAGCTGCCCCAGGGCCCCAGAGCTTGTAGGGGCCCCCAGTGGCTACAAGAGGAAACAATTTTTTTCAAAATCGGCCTTATAGTTTTTGAGAAAATCGATTTTAAAGTTTCAAAGGAAAAAAAACACATTTAAAAACCTGCCAACTTTAATGGTTAATAGCAAATCCAACTTAAATGCTAGAAACCCTAAATTTGCAGGGTATGTTAAGGAGATCATTAGGAATAAGAGGAAAAAACAATTTTTCAAAAAGACCTTATAGTTTTTGAGAAAATCGATTTTAAAGTTTCGAAGGAAAAAAAGTATACTTTTAAATGCGGTAAATGTCACTTTTAGTAGCAAACCTAACGGTAGTGTAATTTTACATGCATCAAACGAAAGCGCAATAAATTTCCTGACGGGGTTTCCAGGGGGTCTATACGCAGCCGCAGCGCTTTGGCCAGGGATCGCTATACAGCCGCAATATGGCTGTATAAAGATCCCTGGCATGTTTTCCTATTTTCCCAATTTTTTTTTTACGTTTAGAGTGCGGGAATTAAAAAAAAATTGTGGGGTCCCCCCTCCTGAAACTTTTTAACCCCTTGTTCCCCATGCAGGCTGGAATAGCCAGAATGTGGAGCTCTGACTGATTGGGGCTTCACACCCTGACTATACCAGCTGCAAAAAAGGTCTCTTAATGCCGATTTTTGTTCTGGGGTATATGTTGGGGGGGGGGGGGGCCCAGGTTTATTTTGCCCTGGGGCCCCATTGTTGCTTAAACCGGCCCTGCCCGGAGGTACACGATTAGCAGCAAAAAAGCTAAATTTTTGCTCTTGGATAGAACTGAGGGCAACAGGAGCTTGCAGCTTTATAAATTGCAGCTTTGCGTAGCAGGTGCTCGATTCTATTATGTCCCTCCGAGCGCTGAAATTTTGCATCTTTGCTGCTAATTTCAGCTGTGTGGTGGCACCTCCGAGCATCCAAATTGACTTTCTTTCTGAAAATCTGGGCTCTGCGGCAAAGGGGGATTAAGGCTTAGGCAGGGGGTTTAGGGTTAGGTGTCTGTCGGGTAGGGTTACGCACCACCAGCGGGATCTTATGGTGTTAGGGTTAGGCACTAGCAGGGGGTTCTTAGGGTTCTTAGGGTTAGGCAACACCAGGGGGGTCTTGGGGTTAGGCACCACCGGGGGGATTAGGCATCGGTAGAGGGAGGGTTCTGTGTGAGAGTAGGGTTAGGTTTAGCCATAGTAGAATATCAGTAAACATTACTGATATCTTCCTAACGGAATCCAGCGGTGAAATATCGCTAATTAAATCGATATTCTACTAGTGGCAATCCCCTGCGCCCTTTTCTCCAGGTGACTTTTTCATTCAGCGCTGTGTAATATGTTGGCGCTTTATAAATAAATAGATAAAATTATGCACTGCATATACCACTTTTGAATGCGTCTACATACAAAATGCAAGCTACAGAAAAAAAAAAAAAAAACAACACAGGACAATTCTGGATTGTATTCTATTTGTGCTTTGTTTTCTTTCTCCTTATGGTTTCCTTCAGCTTGGGTGGATGAAAAACTAAGTTGCCAATGTCAGCAGAAATTAACATGCACCATAAATTTCACTTAGTTTTTTAAAGGGTTGTAGTACTTTCAAGTCCATAACAAATACATCAATTATTGTCTGAGTTTGTATACAGTTTTTAATTTGCTTTCTCTTTTTAAAATTCTTCAAAACAAGTTTTTTTTTTTTTTTATAATGTCAGATACTTGGCCTTAAAAATAGAAGTGCAAACATCAGCAAATTAAAAATAAACAGGCTTATTTAAAAACAGATCAGATGGCATTGACCTGTCTTTAACCCTCCACCATTAATGTTGCTAAAACACATTGGCCCTGAGTTTTCTCCTAGGTGATATTTTCACACCTTGTCATAAATTGCCCTTTAAGCCTCCAGAAAGCAAGACAATACTTAAAATAACTTTAATAGTACTTTTTATCCAACTCATGTTGGGTACTTGTTCATAAAATGCTGAAAAGTTATTGTAAACAGACTATGACAATTATAACCTAGGATATATCTTAGATGAAGAACAAGTGCATTGCATATGGACCATCATCTGGGGTTTGCTATCACATAGCTTTAACTACCACTATTCCACGTTCATTGAAAACATTCCAGCTGTGTGCTTCGGTGCATGTGTGGGATGCAAGGTAAACCCAACTGTCACAGAGACCAATGTGAGTTAGGTCACCATTGCAGTAGCAAGCATAAAGCTGGAATATTTGCACTGCATAATGCATCAGGTCTTTCTAATTCTAATTATATAACGGCACTGTAGTAGTGGTACTTTGTTGACTGTCCCACTGAGGTGAGGGTAACCCTTAGAGTGCAGAGTCTAAGTATCCACGGGTCTTCACTAGAGCACTCCACAAGGGACAATGGGCTTTGCTGTCTAGTGCCCACCAGGTTGCACTCCAGAGTCCCCTGACAACTGTTAAGAGAACAGGGGACACCCCATTGTGGAGGATCAGCTGGATATCTGCAGGTGTAAGCATAGTCATACAACCTAGTGTCAAGGCAGGTAACAAGATTTACAAACAGTAAACAGGCTGTGTCTGTAGCGTTCAATCAGAGTCAGATACAATCCGAGATCAGGGGAGGCTGCAAACAGGGAAGTCCAGGAGCAACAAAAGTCAATACCATGTAATCAGTTCAGGGATGGTCAAATGAGCTGTGTCAATAACAGGAGTCAATCAGAGAGAAGGCACACCGCTATGGTCTCGAGCAACCACACTAGCTGACAATCAGCACAGTGTGTTTTGGAGTGCCTGCATTTTATACTCCGGTAAGGCTAATCTCATGAATAAATTTGTGTGCCCTGCATGCCTATTTGCTAACTCCGAACCCCGCGCATGTGCTCAAAGAATCCAGCAACGCACTGCTCTTCTACACACAGTGTCGGACTGGGAGATGGAAAAACTGAGGAAATCCACCTGCTGGCCAAGCAGCAGTAGCCCTGTGTTATCACTCCCAATAGAAACCTGCAGCAAGTCTTCACTGTGAGCAGCAACATCTAATTACTGCTGCTTGGCCAGCAAGTGGATTTTCTCAGCTTTTCAAGCTCCTAGTCCGACACTGTCTAGACATACCCCCAGCCGAAGATGTCAATCCTCAGCTGATGAGGCATGCACATGATTGCACAGATGCTTATCCGGACATACAGGCCAGTGGGACTTGCCAGACACTAAGAACGCAAGATGCCTCTGACACCCACGAGACCAAGCAGATGCCAGATGACCCTGACAGGCACATACTACATAGGTAGAGTTACTTTATTTATATATGTTATAAATCAGCACCATAGTCCAAAGGTAATCTGGATTTAAAAAAAAAGTTATTAATAAAAGAGCCGCAGTCGAGAGAAAGACAAGTCGCAAATGTCCACAGTATTAAATATTTCAAATTCTCAGCGCTGGCCAACTCCAATCACAGGCTCTAAGTCAATGGTCACAAATAAATAAAAACTCAAAGGCTTACCAGCTGCTGACAACTCACATTATAAGGTTGTATATCAAGTGTATGTGTTGACATCTAAGACAGGTCTCCAATCAACTCCTCCACGGATTGCAACAGAGATCCCCTTCACCTTGAACTTCAATGCTCTTAAATGGGTGTAATATAGGTAACAAATGAGGAAACAGAACGATCTAAGTGTAGAGGTTTATTCAAATAGTTAAAATAAAGGGCATAAAATCAATAAAACGACTTACAGACAGCGACCCAAATCACAGAGAGAGTACCCCAATCCAAGTAAGCGCTTTTGATCACTTTTTGATCACCCCCCCTTCCCTCAGCACCTGCTTTCCCCTTAAAATCCAGATCCAAGCAGAATGATCATAACTACTCTTGACTGTGTGTATCTTTTGAGTATTGGATTCTAGGTCTGAACGTTTTCAGCAGCCAGAAGATGGATGGCTGGAAAAACATTAGAAATAGTCTGGAGTCAAAGCAGGAGGCACACTGTTAAGCACACAGGAACATGCACTAAACAGTTAATTTCTTAGGACAGACAACATATTGAGGTTGGCAGAGAATGTCAGTGTATGTTTTTAACAACAGTAGCACAGTAGTTGAGGCATGTGCAGACCTTTAATGAATATAAGTGCTGAATATTGAGGACGCCACAGATTTAGACACTTAGCCTGCTCCTGTATTGACACCCTAAATAATTCTAAGTCTATGCCGAATTATGCAAATGTTACTTTAAGTCTATGCAGCTTGAAAATGGACTAGTCAAATGCTTTCACTGCAAGATTTTATTAGATCATTTTGCAATAGATTTTCATAATAATTAGCATAATTCTCAATCATCTCACATTTTTTGTAGTAGTCACATTTTACTTCCAGGATCGCCTGGAACAACAGGTAAATTTGGGATAGGAACGTGGAATTCATGCAATGGATGATAAATGGCAATAAACATTTGAATGGAAAGCACATACACGACAAGCACCAGGGCCCGTCGTTTAGTGCCACAAGACGCCTCATAGTGGAAAATCAAGGTGGGATTCTGCTGGGGAATTACTGTATAGGAAATTTACCTACATTGAAAGTTGGATTATATGGAAAATAAACAGAGTGCTCAAAGGATGCTAATTTACATGTGACTACTGAGGAATATTTCTTTAAACAGAATTATCATGTACTGATCCTCATGCTCCCTGGGTATCACTGGTTGTGCCAAATATTTTGTCTTTCATCATAGAAGGTGTATTTTAGATGGACGGTCAACTAGAGGAACAAGAACTGCCTTACAAAGGTATGACACTGGTAGACTTTTGCTGAATCAGCTGTACTAGTGATTGTAGCCATGAATTTATTGAAAGTTCTGAATCGTTACAGACATTGCTAGAGGGAAGAACTTTTCTCTGAATTTGTATGTGACGCAATTGAGAATTGCATCGGGACCAAAACAACGGGATATCCTGCCAGAGAAGCTGGGAGTGATTAAAATACAATTAAAAACCCTAGTTTAGCCTCCCATTGTTAATGGATATGATAGTAAGTTTACATTAACTAGCAAGACACAAACTTTTATACACGGCATGGTATTTTTTTTTCCGGGGAGGGGGGATATTTACATATAATACCATCCACCAAATTTGACTGCTCCCTGTTTAAAATGTATTCACTAGCTGCGAATCTTGGCTTTCATTTGCAGTATTCCCTGCGTCGCTAAGATGCACCATTCCTGAATTAGGGGTTGTTGAACCAGAGGTGTCCAATGTACCTGGCTGCAAGCAGCACTTACCTGCCAACTAAAATTACCAGCCCAAAGCCCAGGGAGTGAAGCAAGCAGGTAAGGGTCCTGGTGTGCAATGTCCACTATCCAAGTGGACATCCAGTTAGAATAAAAAGATCTGCAAGCAAAGTGAGGCCGAGCCCGCAGTCCAGCAAGTGAAGCAGGGACAATGATTACATTAAATTGGGGAATGTCACTATAAAATAAGTGGTCACCTCTCATTCAACATGATCTATGGAACAATGCATTGCACCAATGTGGGGCACAGCACAAATGAAAGCCAAACCTCTAGACTTTCTAACGGTATGTAGATTTCCATAGGGAAGTAAATATCTTTTAAATAGGGAGCACTTAAATTCAGTAGATGGTATAATATGTAAATATGTACCTTTTTTTAATGATGTTTATTTTCTGCAATAAATAAACCAAAAGCACCCATCTGGCTTCTGTCAGGCAGCATCCATTTGTTACTGCCAGAAGAGTCAGAGTTCCTCCCCACCATAGAGCAAATCATAAGACTCAGCCCAACTAATCCTTTGCTAAAAGAGATGAACTGTTTGTGACCAGCGCTGAAACATTATAAAAGACATGTACTGTTCAGTACCCTTCCTTGCAGTGGCGTAACAATAGAGGCTGCAGCCCCTGCATCTGCGGGGGGGGGGGGGGCAGGGCCCTTTTGGGGGGCAGGAGGGGTCATAGCATTAGGGGAGAGCATGACCACACATCTATGAGGAGGGGGGATAGTCCCCACCCTCCCACCCGCTCTACCCTCAGAGCTCCCTTCCAGCATCAATCAGAGGCAGCAGGCGGTGGGCAGGAACACATACCTTCGATGCGTTCCACGCACCGGAGGTTCCGCTCTCTAAGTGTCCTGTTTAAACAGTATGTAGTGTGAGGCACTTAGAGATCAGACCTCCGCGGTGGATGGAGGTATGTGTTCCTGCCCGCCGCCTGCTGCCACGGATTGATGCTGGAGGGGAGCACTGAGGGGGGAGCTGGAGGTGAGGGGGGACACTGTCCCCCTTCCTGATGATGTGTGGCCACGCTCTCCCCTCATCTGCGACCCCTCCTGCCCCCCAAAAGGGCCCTGAGCAGGCCCGGGGGGGGGTCCAAATTTTTGCAGGGGGGGTCCAGTGATTTCTAGTTACACCCCTGCTTCCTTGTGTGCAATAAGAAGACATTTTCAGTTCTTTTATTTAACTGTATTTTTTAAGCAATCTGGGGGGAGTGATGGTCAAAATGGTAAATACTTTATTATGTTCTGAACAGGGAGAAAGAATACAGGAACTGAAAAATAGATTTTATAGAACTGACTACAAAGAGTTAAAGTATACCAGAGCTGACACAAATTGGGGAGCAGGCATGTATGTGAAGCAATCCTCATGCCCATCGCTCCCCCCATTCTCCTCCATTCTCAACTAAAAGCCCTCCTCAGCCTCCTCCAAGTCGGCCGGGTCGGGCAGTAGTGTGCAGGTGCTGACACAGCCACGCACGCACGTCCTTGACTGAGCGGCCGGGAGCACTCTGCGCATGCGCATGATGTCAATCATGGGCATGGTACTTGCCCATACTTTGCAATGTAGCCAGTGTAGTCGCATACATCATGTAGTCTCCCCTACCCCCATTTCGTAATTCATGATGGCCAGTTGGATTAGTGCTCACTAGTTCTCTGCCTGCTGACAACCAGCCTTTAAAGGACACATCTGAGGGAAAAAAAGCCAGGTCAGCATCTTCTGCGCCTGCGCGAGCACGTGGCAATGCCGCTTGCGGTCGCGCTCCAATGGCCGGGAGCGTTTTGCCTAGGCACAGTGAGTGAGATTGTGAGTGGCGTGGCCTTGCGCTCGCGCAGCCGCAGAAGTTGCCGTCCTGGCAAGGTCAGCATCTGCAACCAAGGTGACCCGGAGCTGCGGCGAGGGACAGATCGGTTGCCAGGGACTGAAGGAAGCCCCAGGTAAGTAGATCTTGTTTTTTTTTCCTTGGACCTGTCCTTTAAACCGAGTCATTGGGTTGATTGGAATCTGTTAGGGGATGTGATACATTTTTTTTTCTCTGTGCTATGCCTTCTTTTAAGTCATTATTACTTACAAACAGTTTCTAAAGAGGTAACACAGTAGCAGCTACTTTGTAGTAGTGAAAGTGCTCTATATTGTTATCCTAATGGGAAAGTGATCTTTAAGGAAATATAAAAACATACTAAAAAGGGAGAAAAGAAAATTGTTGTGAAATGGTACAAAACAATAATGAACAATGG